>NC_050580.1:120745885-121045885 GCF_011100635.1 Trichosurus vulpecula | reverse complement strand
TATGTTATTTCTCAAGTACTCAATAAAAATTTTAAATAGCAGTCCCAAATGACAGGCTCCTGGGACACTTTGCTTCAGATTGACATCAAGCTATCAATTACTACTCTTTGAGTCTATTCAATTCAATCAGTCCTAAATCTACCTAACTGCATTATTGTTTAGCACAGATCTCTTTACCTTGTCCACAAGAAGAGTATGAAAGACTTTGCCAGCAGCTTTTCTGAAGTCTAGGTAAACTAGGCCATACAACATTTATCAGTTTAGTAACTTCATCAAAAAAGGAACTAAAGTTAGTCTAACTGATCTGTTCTTGATGAAACCATATTTACCTTTTTAGTGATCAACACATTCGTGATTAACACAAGATCAACATTTCCCTTCATCAAGGATAACAAACCATCTCTTTAAAAAGACATTCTAAAATTTTATCACAAATTAAAGCCAGGACCACTGGTGTCCCATTTCTTGCAAATTTCATCTATTCTCTTCCATTTTCTAAGCACCAGAACAATACTTGCCCTTTTCCAGTTGGATAGCACCCCTCAGGTTCTCTACAATCTTTCAAAAACTGATAGTATCTTAGCATTCACATCCCCCAATTCTTTCATTATCCTAAGATGTAGTTCACCTAAACCTGTTGTCTTGAACTCATCAATGACAGGTAGATGATCCCTTACTATCTCTATAGTCATTCAGGGTTTCAACTCTCCACTAACCATTTTGCTCTATCCCTTACAATTCAGAACTTATTCTTATTCATAGAAAAAAAAGAAACTAAATACTATTTTAGTAATTCTGCCTTCTTTCCAACACTTTATTTTTTCCTTCTCTCTGGTCATTCCTATCACTCCAAGAAATGGTCCTGGTCCTTCTATATCCCTTCTACCTTCTCTCACCAATTTTAAAAGTCTGTTGTGTTGCCTTTGGCATATTTACCAGCCTTAGTTAATTCTGAACTTTTGTGTACTTTTGCTATTCCCACAGAATCACATCATTCTTTTGGATCCATTCCCTGTTACCTATTCTTGTTTCCACCTTATGTATGTGTCTTTTTTCTGATTTAAGTTAGCTGATGAGTTCTGAAGGCATGGCCTAGTGGAAAGCTCAAAAAGGACCATGTAGTGATTCCAACTATCTACAGGGGAGTTTATCAGCAAGAGTCATTAAAGTGATATGTTACTGGGGGTAATTTTACTAGGGACATAATACCCTAAGTGTGTAAAGTAACAATGACACTTACATACTCTTTTATATGCCCGTAAATTTTGTTATTATCATTGCACTATCCCTTTGGCAACTTCTCATGATATATAATAGAGTGCTGGATTTTGGAGTCTGAGATCTTGGATTTTTCAACATAGGCTCTGCTGTCTGTATAACCTTGTGAAAGTCATTTTATTTCTCTGGGCCACATTTTCCTCATCTTTAAAAAGACAGTCTTGAGCTATATGACCTCTCATGTCCCTTCCAGCTTCAAATCTATTATTATAATGATGTTTCACTGATTCCCCTAGTGGTATAAGTTTAAATTCTGCAAAAGGCCTGCCTTCAGAAATATCCTGAAGCTCTAGAGTGCTGATTGCTCTCTTTGCCCAGGTCCTTCTGGGCTGCTGTAGTTAAAGCCATATAATGGACATTTCAAACTATAGATGAAAAATTGGAGACGCAAGATTTAGGAAGCCATCTGCCCAAGGAAATTCAGAGACTTCTATAGAGCTCAAACTAAAGTTCATTTTCCAAAGTCTCCAGTCCACTGCTTCAGTCACTGAAGCACACATTCTGCCATATCAGTGGAGTTTATTTTTCAATAACAGTCTCCAATTCTAGCAATCTATCCTAAAGCTTCTATATGATTGCTCTGAGGAGAAGTTGGAAATCTGCAGGTCAAAGTGCATTTCTCATCCAGGTTTTGTTTTTCTTTTCTTGTTTCTTTTTAATTGTTAAGATGAAATGAAAAGTCTGAGGTTTTTTCCCATTACTGTCATCCATGAAATGACAGAGTTTTTTCCTTAAAAGTAATAGCAGGTTTTAATGTGAAGATTATGATACAGGATATTTGCCTGTTCAGAGCATCTGCTATATTCCACTTGAGTGAGTGGAAATTTTAATTTGTAAATTGAAACATACTTTGGATGCACTATGGAGAGCTTATAATAAATATATCAGTCAGTAAGAAATTATTGAGCATTTATGGACTGAACATTACATAGAGGCTATTTGTAACTCCTAAAATAAGTCACTTCTTGCTAAAAAAAATTTCACTGGTTTTCTGATGACAAAAATTAAAGATAATAGACTTTTTAAAATTTTCAAACAATTCATTTGAAACTAACTTAGAAGTCATTTTATGATTTATAATGTTCATCTCTTCCACCAAAGTCTTCCTCAAATATTTCACCATGGTGTGGAACTGTGGAACTCTGATTTCTCTAGGGACATATGAAACCCAACAGAATATTCTACCAACCTGGCAGATCAATTATGGGCTCACCAACATATTGTGTTCATCTTCCAAGGACCAGCTTAACTACATCTGTACTGGCTCCTCATCAAAAGGCAGGACGTCCGATGATGACTTTTTTAAATATTATAATCTCCACGGTAGAAAGAATACTAACATTGATTGAATCATGGGTTTTTTAAAGTAACAAAGTATGATTTTTAAATACAAAAAAATGAGTAAAATTTAATATTGAATCAAACTTTGATATTATAAGAGCAAAACAGGGTGGAATGCCACACTATGTAATGAGGGCTAGACCTAGAGTTAGGAGAGACCTGGTTTCCAACTTACCTCTAAAACTCATTAGTTGTATGACAATGGCCAATACCACATGGCCACCACCTTCCTGAGCCTCAGTTTCTCATCAATAAAATGGAGAGAATAAGAACTTTATTACCTACCTGCTAGGGTAGTTGTGAGGATCAATTAAAGTAATGTACACAAAGTAATTAGTAAACTTTAACATTCCATAATATGTTAGGTGCTATTAACACATACTGCATTATCACTTTACCAGATTTAAAATGTTTGCTGATTTGTTTCAATTCATTGCTTAAGAGAATTGCATACACCTTTGGTGTCCACTTTTCACCCAACTCTCACTTGTCAGTCCAAGAAACTATAGCATGCACAGTGGCCACTCTCCACTAAAACTGTCTTGGCAGATGGGCTAAACCAGGTAGAGGGTAACTGATGAACTTTAAACACATTGGGGAGTTAGGGGGATATCTACCCCAAGCATGTGAAGACTTCGAGTGAAATGAGTGGGTGAGTTTTCCCACAGCCCCTCCAACAGCCAACATTTTTTTTGTCATATTAGCCAACCTGATAAGTATGAGGTGGTACCTCAGAGTTGTTTTAATTTGCATTCCTTTAATGAATAGTAATTTAGAGCATTTTTTCAAATGACTATAGATAGCTTTGATTTCTTTCTCTGAAAATTGCCTGTTCATATCCTTTGATCATTTATCAATTAAGGAATGACTTGCATTTTTATAAATTTGATTCAGTTCTCTATATACTTGAGAAATAAGGCCTTTATCAGAGATACTTGCTGCAAATTTTTTCCCCAGTTTTCTGCTTTCCTTATAATTTTGGTTGCATTAGTTTTGTTTGTGCAAAAAAATTTTAATTTCATATAATCAAAATTATCTATTTTACATTTTGTAATGCTCTCTATATCTTCTTTGGTCTTAAATTCTTCCCTTATCCGTAAATCTGACAGATAAACTATTCCATGCTCTTTTGATTTTCCTATGATATCAACTGTTAGGTATAAATCATGTGAACATTTTGACCTTATCTTGGTATACTGAATGAGATATTCATCTACACCTAGTTTCTGCCATACAATTTTCCACTTTTCCCAGAAGTTTTTTGTCAAATTATGAGGTTTTTTTTTTTCAAAAAGCTTGGATCTTTGGGTTTATCATATACTAGATTACTATGGGCATTTACTATAATGTAATTCATACCTAATCTATTTCACTGATCCACCACTTTATTTCTTAGCCAGGACCAGGTTGTTTGGATAATTACCACTTTATAATAAAGTTTGAGATCTGGTATGGCTAAACCACCTTCTTTCACATTTTTTTTCATTGATTCCCTTAACATCCTTGAACTTCTATTCTTCCAGACGAAATTTGTTATTATTTTTTCTAGCTCTATAAAATAATTTTTGATAATTTGTTGGTATGGCAATGAACAAATAGATTGATTTAGGTAGAATTGTCATTTTTATGATACTGCCTTGGCCTACCCATAAGCAATTAATATTTTTCCAGTTGTTTAGATTTGACTTTATTTGTGTGCAAAGTGTTTTATAGTTGTATTAATTTAATTCCTGGGTTTGTCTTGGCAGATAGACTCCCAAATATTTTATATTTCTACAGTTATTTTTATGCAATTAATTTATTTTTAGTTTTCAACATTCACTTCCATAAGACTTTGAGTTTTGAATTTTCTTCCCCACCCTCTTCTCTCCACTCTCCAAGACAACATGCAATCTGATATAGGCTCTACTTATTTTCACATTAATCATGATGTAAAGAAGAATTAGAACTAATGGGTGGAACTATGAGAAAGAAGAAACAAAACAGAACAACAATAAAAAGGAAAGCAAATAGTATGCTTCCATCTGCATTCAGACTCCAAAGTTCTTTCTCTGGATATGGATAGCATTTTCCATCATGAGTCTTTTGGAGTTGTGTTAGATCTTTGCATTGCTGAGAAGAGCCAAGTCTATCAAGGTCAGTCATCGCACAATGTGGCTGTTACTGTGTACAATGTCCTCCTGGTTCTGTTCATTTCACTCAATATCAGTTCATATAAGTCTTTCCAGGTTTTTCTGAAGTCCACCTGCTCATCATTTCTTACAGCACAATAGTATTCCATTACATTCATATACCACAACTTGTTCAGCCATGTCCCAGTTGATGGCTAAAAATATTTTTGTACATGTGGGCCCTTTTCCCTTTTTTATGATATCTTTGGGATACAGACCTAGAAGTGGTATTGCTGGGTCAGAGGGTATGACTCTGTGTGTATCCTTCTGCTTCAAGTGTGTTTCTTGTAAACAACATATTATAGGATTATGGTTCACATTCACAGTTATGATTACTATCTGTGTCTTTCTCTCTATTCTATTTCCTCCTGTTTATGCTTTTCTCTCTCCTTTCTCCCTTTCTTTCCTCACTAGAGTTTTGCTTTTGAACCCCACCTCCCTCAGCCTATCCTCTCTTTTATCAGTCCTCTCCCTTTTCTTCCCCTTTATGCTTACTACTTCTTCCCTCCTTTCTATCCACCCCCTCTCTTTTCTTTCCCCTTTCCCTCCTATTTCCTATAAGGTAAGTTAATTTCTGTATCTAACTGATTATGTTATTCCCTCTTTGAGCCAAATCTGATGAGAATAGGGTTCAAATAATGCTAATATCTGTCCCTTATTTCCTTCTATTGTAATAGGTTTTTGCACCTTTTCATGTAATGTAATTTGCCCTTGTCTGCCTCTGCCTTTCCTCTTCTCCCAGTACAATCCTTTTTCACCACTTAATTAGATGCTTTTACCATCACATCAAAGTCAATTTATACCCACATCTTCTGTCTACATATACCCTTTTTAAATAGCATAATAACAATACAGTTCTCAAGAGTTACAAGTGCCATTTTTCCCTTGTAGGAATGTTTACAGTTTGCCCTTATTAATAACATGTGGTTGTTTTTTTCTTTCCTGTATACCTTTTTATACTTCTCTTCAGTCTTGTATTTGAAGATCACGTTCTGTTGAGCTCTGGTATTTTCATCAGGAATGTTTGAAGTCCTCTATTTTGCTGAATATCCATCTCCTCCCCTGAAAGATTATGTTCATTTTTTCTCTGTAGTTGATCCTTGGTTGTAATCCAAGCTCCTTTGCCTTACAGAATATCATGTTCCATACCTTCCAATCTTTTAATGTAAAAGCTGCAAGGTCCTGTGTATTCCTGACTGTGATTCCATGATATTTAAATTGTTTCTTTCTGGCTGCTTGCAATATTTTCTCTTTGACCTGATAATTTTGGAATTTGGCTACAATATTCCTGGGCATTTTTAATTTGGGATCTCTTTCAGGAGGTGATCGGTGGATTCTTTTAGCGACAATTTTACCTTCTGTTTCTAGGACCTCAGGGTAGTTTTTCTTGATGATTTCCTGAAAGATGCTGTCCAGGATCTTTTCTTCATCATGGTTTTCAGGTAGACCAATAATTTCTAAATTGTCTCTCCTGGATTTTTTTCCAGATCAGTTGTTTTACCAACGAGGTATTTTATGTTTTCTTCTACTTTTTCATTCTTTTGTTTTTGTTTGACTGATTCTTGATATCTCATAGAGTCATTAGCTTACACTTGCTCAATTCTAATTTTAAACAAATTGTTTTCTTCTATTAGATTTTGTACCTCCTTTTCCATTTGGCCCAAGGACTTGTTTTCTACAGTCAATTTTTGTCCTTCCTTTTCCAAGTTGTTGACTTTCATTTGCACACTTTTTATTTATTTTCCCAATTTTTCTTCTACCTCTTTTATTTGACTTTTAAAATCCTTTTGAGTTCTTGCCTGCTTCACCACCCTGGGGCTCAGATTTCCCCCTGGTTTGCTGACCTCCCCAAGAGCAAGAGGGGCCTTTCCCATTAATCCCTCAAGTTTCCTGGGCTACAAGACTGCCGCATCCCATCTTTCTGCTGGCTCAGCTATTCCAGGGTTTTTCCTGGGGCACTATTTTCTGGGCTTTCAGAGGTCAATAAGGGAAGATGAGAGTGACTTACTTCTTATTCTGCCATCTTGGCTCCCAGAAGTGCCTCTACAATTATTTTAAATGGAATTTCTCTTTCTATCTGTTGCTGCTGGACTTCGTTGGTAATATATAGAAATGTTGGTGATTTATGTGGGTTTATTTTGTATCTTGCAACTTTGCTAAAGTTCTTAATAATTTTAAGTAGCTTTTTAGTTGATACTCTAAGATTTTCTAATTATAATCTCATATCATCTGCAAAGAGCGATACTTTTGTTTCCTCATTGCCTATTCTAGTTCCTTCAATTTCTTTTTCTTTCTCTTATTGCTATAGCTAACATTTCTAGTATAATATTAAATAATAGAGGTGATAATTGGCATCCTCGTTTCACTCATTATTGTATTATGAAGGCTTCTAGCTTATTCCCATTATAAATAATGCATGTTGATGGTTTTAGATATACATTACTTACCATTTTATGGTAAGCTCCATTTATTCCTATGCTTTCAAGTGTTTTTAATAGGAATGGGTGCTGTATTTTGTTAAAGACTTTTTCTCCATCTATTGAGATAATCCTATTACTTCTGTTGGTTTTGTTATTGATATGGCCAATTATGCTGATATGATATGCTGATATGGCCAATTATAGTTTTCCTAATATTGAACCAGCCCTGGATTCCCCATATAAATCCCAGCTGGTCATAGCGTATAATCCTTGTGATATATTGCTGTAATGTCTTTGTTAGTATTTTGTTTAAACTTTTTTAAATTAATATTCATTAGGGAAATTGGTCTATAATTTTATTTCTCTGTTTTGGCTCTTCCTGGGTTGGGTATCAGCACCATATCTGTGTCATAAAAGGAATTTGATAGAACTCTTTCTTCACCTATTTTTCCAAATAGTTTACATAGGATTGGGATTAATTGTTCTTTAAATGTTTGGTAGAATTCACTTGTGCATACATCTGGTCTTGGGGATTTTTTCTTAGGAAGTTAATTGATGGCTTGATTAATTACTTTTTCTAAGATTGGGTTATTTAAGCATTTTATGTCTTCTGTTAATCTGAGTAATTTATATTTTTGTAGATATTCATTCATTTCCTTTAGATTGTAAAATTTATTGGCATATAATTGAGCAAAATAGCTCCTAACAATCTCTGCCCACCACCCCTACCCCCATCTTTCTTTCCACTATAATAGCTCCTTCATGCCTCTTTTATATGGGATAGTCAACCCCATTCAATCTCCCCACCCCTGCCTTCTTTCAATGCAATTTTCTTTCTCACCCCTTTAATTTGTTTTTTGGGGTATCACCCTATCAAAGTCACCTTACATCCACACCCTCTGTCTACATATACTCTTTCTAATTACTCTTATGGTAATAAAGTTGTTAAGAGTTATATTCCCTTGCCATATAGAACTATAAACTATAAACTATTAACCTTATTGAATTTCTTTTATTTTCTCTTTCTTGTTTCTTTTTTACCTTTTTATGTTTCTCTTTAGTCTTGTATTTGGAGGTCAAATTTTTCATTCAGCTCTGATTTTTTAATTAGAAATACTTGAAAGGCCTCTGTTTTGTTAAATGTCTATTTTTTTCCCTGAAAGATTATATTCAATTTTTCTGAGTAGGTGATTCTTGGTTGTAATCATAACTCCTTTGCCTTCTGGGCATATCATATTCTAAGTTCTCCAGTTCTTTCACATGGAAGCTGCCAAAATCATGTGTAATCCTGACTGGAGTGCCACAACATTTAATTTTGGGGGGTTGGGGGCTGCTGGTAATACTTACCCCTTGATCTGTGAGCTCTAGAATTCAGCTATATTGTTCCTGGGAGTTTTTATTTTAGGATTTCTTTTAGGCAGTGATTGGTGGATTCTTTCAACTTTTATATTATTTGTTCCAATATATCAGGTAGTTTCCTTTGATAATTTCTTGAAAACTGTTGTCCAGGCTTTTTTTTTTCAATAATGGCTTTCAAGTAGACCAATAATTCTTATATTATCTCTTCTGGATCTATTTTCTAGGTCAGTTGTTTTTCCAATAAGAAATTTCACATTTTCTTCTATTTTCTTTTTATTTTTTTGATTTTGTTTTATCTTGATGTCTCATAGAGTCATTAGTTTCCACTTTTTCAATTCTATTTTTTAAGGAATTGTTTTCTTCAGTGAGCTTTTGTATTTCCTATTCCATTTAGCCAATTCTATTTTTAGGGAGTTATTTTCTCAGTAAATTTTTGTATATCTTTCCCCATGCTACTGACTCTTTTTTCATGATTCTTTTGTGTTACTCTTATTTCTTTCCCCAATTTTTCTTCTACTTCTCTAATTTGCTTTTTGAAATCCTGTTAAGGCTCTTTCAGGAATTCTTTTTTGGGCCTGAGACCAAATTATATTTTTCTTTGAGGCTTCACATATAGCCATTTTGACACTATTGTCCTCTTCTAAGTTTATGCCTTAATCTTCCCTGTCACTAAAGTGACTTTCTATGGTCAAGCTCTTTTTTTTTTTTCTTTTTGGTTTTTGCTCATTTTTCTGCCTTTTTTGTGACTTGGTAATTTTATGTGAGAGTTGGGCTCTGATTCTGCACTGTCCCAAACTTTTGTGTTGTGGTCCTGGGTCTTACTGCTGGGCTTCAGGACTTAGCTGCTTGCTCTCTCTGGAGGGTAAGCTTCCCTTCTGGCTTGTATTAGAGGATGGGGCCTCTCTGTTGACCTCCAGGTGTGGGATTTAGCTGCTGGCTTGATCCAGGGGTAGGTCCTTTCTGCTGTGTTGCTATGGTAACAGAGTCTTTCTTGTAGCTGACCCTGAAGTAGGGATCTTATTGCTGGTTGGCTCCAGGACTGGGGCCCTCCTGCTGAGTTGCTATAGAAACAGAGCCTCTCTGCTAGCAGGAGCAGGGTCTTGCTGTTGGCCAACCCTGGGGAGGGGCTTCACTACTGGTCAGCAATGGTGGCAAGGCCTTTGCTGGTGGCTCTATCACTGGGGTGGGACCTTGCTGTGCTGCACAGACTGCTAACTTGCCTATGAGGCTGCTGGTTTGCAGGAGGGTCTTGCAGGAGGGGCCTTGCTGGTGGATAGCCACCAGCTTGGAGCCTTGCTGCAGGCCCTCTGCTGTTAGGCTGGCTGGCTGCTGCTGTTGCTCTTGGACCTCACTCCCCTCCCACCTGACAGCTTGGTAAGCTGCTTCCCTGCTCCTACTTCAATTCTGAGGGATTTTTCTAGTTGTTTGGAGAAGAACTTGGGACAACTTCAGAGGGTCCCTTCCTCACTCCACCATCTTGGCACCAGAAGTCCAGAGATGTGTGACTTTTAATAAACTTGCCAAAATAAATTAAATGCCTATCAACATAAATCCTAGTGCCTAAAAATCAACAGGGGAATATAAAGTATAATATATGGTCATGCCTTCAAGGACCTTAGAAAGGAAAGACTAACATACATGAAAATAAATAATAAAAAATTCAATTCAATAAACACTTGTTGTCTTAACTATGGGCAAAATCCTGTGTTAAGCAACAGGTCTAATTTTTTTTTTTGCGGGGGGGGGAAGGCAATTGGGGTTAAGTAGCTTGCCCAAGGTCACACAGCTAGTTAGTGTATCAAGCGTCTGAGGCCGAGATTTAATTTTTTTTAATGTGGTCAGCAATGGGAAGCCATTGTAGGGTCTTAAACAAGGTAATGACAACTAGGAATGCAGTGTTTTCCACTAATTCAACATATATTTCTGGGAGGAGTGGAGGTCAGGAAGTGACTGATGGCAGGGAAGCCAGCTAGGAAGTTTGGCAGTAATCTATGTGAGCAGATGAAGGCCTGGGCTAGGGTGGGAGAAGTGGGAATGAAGAGGAAGGAAGAATCAATAAGCTATACTGATGATTTGGATATACATAAACATAGGGCAACTAGCAAAGAAAAAAGAAATATGTACAGAAATCATTTTATGAGTATTTTCAAGGAACAAATACATTCCCTCCCATTTATGTAGTTTGGTAAGTTTGTATTTTCTTATCCTGATATTCATATACTCAACTGTCAAGAACAGCTCATCAGTACAATGGTATCATTGGATTTCTGCACCATGTCTTATAATATATCTGGCAGATATCTGACCAAGGATGGAGTTTATCTAACAAGGACTGAAAAAACACATTTGTATATCTTGCAAATTTTATCAAAAGGGTTTTAAACTGAAAAGGGAAGGAAAGGGAAGCCACTGTCTAAAGTATATCTACCAAGTCAGAAATTACCATATATTCTTACAATACAGAAAGAATGTCAACTGCTACAGCCAGAAGCTCATAAGAACAAAATCTAAGAAAGGAGCCAATAGTTAAAACCCATGGTAACAAATTCTACCTTCATAGTACAAGAGGCAAGGTGAACTAGAGGTCCTAACACAAGGAGGCAAAGTGATATTAGAAATATCAGAGTAACTTGCCATAACTCTCTCATATTCACCTCTAAAAAACCATCAAAATTAAAACAACTCCAAGGTACCACCTTGTACATATCAGATTGGCTAATATGACAAAAAAAAGGAAAATGATAAAGTTGGAGAAGATGTGGGAAAATTGGAACACTAATGCATTGTTGGTAGAGTTGTGAACTGCTCCAACCATTCTGGAAAGCAATTTTTGAACTATGCCCAAGGGGCTATAAAACTGTGCATACCCTTTGATCCAGAAATACTACTACTAGGTCTGTATCCCAAAGAGATCATAAAAATGGGAAAAGGACCTACACGTACAAAAGAATTTACAGCAGCTCTTTTTGTGGTGACAAAGAATTGGAAACTGTGGGGATGCCCATCAATTGGGGAATAGCTGAACAAGGTGTGGAATATGAATGTAATGGAATACTATTATGCTATGATGATGAGCAGGTGAATTTCAGAAAAAACCTAGAAAGAATTACATGAACTGATGCCCAGTGAAGTGAGAAGAACTGGAGAACATTGTACACAGTAACAGCAACATTCTTCGATGACCAGCTTTGACAGATATAGCTCTTCTCAGCAATGCAAGATCTAAGACAACTCCAAAAGACTCATGATGGAAAATGCTATCCACATCCAAAGAAAGAACTATGGAGTCTGAATGCATATCAAAGCATGCTATTTTTTTCTTTCTCATGGTTTTTCCCTTTTGTTCTGATTCTTCTTTCATAACATGACTAAAAAATTTGGAACTCAAAATCTTATAAAAATGAATGAGAAAAACTAAAAATAAATAACTTTTTTAAAAAGTACAATTGGCCAAGTGGAAAAGGCAGTACAAAATCAGTCCAGAGAGTATGAGAAGCTTTCAAGAGGGAAATTCTGAAGACAGAAAGAGAAACTATTCTAATGAAGAGAAAAATGGAGGTCATTTGAAGAAATTAGTGCAGATGCACAAAGAACTCACCAAACAACTTAAATTTTATTTTTTTCATTTTTATTGATGTCTTTTGTTTTATATTACTTTTGTTTCCAAATATTTCCTATTCTTTCTCTACATTCTTTGTAACAATGAATAAAGAGGGAAAAGAAGGGAAAAAGTTAATCATTACTAATCAATACATCAACCATGGCTGCCAGCATATACAATGTTATACACTCATATTCCCCTACTTCTAAAAAGAGAGAAGGGAGACGGATTTTCTCTTCTCATCTTCAGGGCCAAACTTAGTCATTATGTTTGTAGAGAATTCCATTTCATTTTTTATTGTTCTCATTTACATTATTTTAATCATTGTCCAACTGAAAATTTTATAACAGGTATAAGATATGGAAGAAGGCAGGTCATGGAAGATGAATATAAAAGTGTGAGACAGTATAGTATGAATAGGGTCAGGTGTGCTAAAGTTCAGAATGACATGAGGCTTGTAAGAAAAGCTAAGAAAAACAGTAACCAAGAGTTTTCATTATTGCTGTGGGGGTTTTTTAATGTATATTGGGAGGAAAAGGAGGATCCAAAAAGATAGAACATCATAGCGCTGGATGGATGAGATGATGATAATAACTAATGATGCTTAGCTTTTATTTTGCTTCTATGATCTTTGAGATGGAAAAGACAGCACAAAAAAGGGCCCAGGAGAAATTGATACCTGAGGTAAGTAAGAAAGGAGATAGTAATAGAATACCTAGATGCTTTTGATGAGTTCAAATTACATGACCTCGATTCACTATATCCTAGAGAAATGAAAGAACAGGCAGATGGGATTGCTAAGCAATTGTCAGTGAAAGGAGAGGGAAGAACAAGAGAGATACCTTAAGAATGCAGAAAGGTAAATATGGTTCTAATTTTCAAGAAAGGGAAGACTTTGCCAAAATAAGCCATTGAGCTTGACTTCCATTACTGGAACCATTCTAAAACATATCATTAAATAAATAGTGGACAAATAGAAAAGGAATTGGTGACAAAGAAATAACATAGCTCTTTCAGAAACAGGTCATGCCAAAATAAACTCATTTCCTTTTTTGACAAGGTTACCAAACTGATATGTCAGGGGAGTACAGCAGATATTATTTACCTAGATTTTAGTAAAACATCTGATAAAATTTCTCATGCTACCCTTGTGGAAGAAATGTGCACTAAGATAACAGTAGAAATGGATTTGGAACTAATTGTATGGCCAGAAATAAAGAATATAATAATTGATGGTTCGTGGGCAGCTAGGTGGTGCAGCAAATAGAGTCCTGGACCTGAAGTCAAGAAGACTCATCTTCCTGAGTTCAAATCCATCCCAGGCATTTTCTAGCTGTGTGACCCTGGGTAAGTCACTTAACCTGGTTTGCCTTAGTTTCCTCATCTGTAAAATAAGCTGGAGAATGAAATGGCAAACCGCTCCAGTACCTTAGCCAAGAAAACCCCAAGTCAAGTCACAAGGAGTCAGACATGACTAAAACAACTGGAAACAACAACAAAAAACAATTGATGGTTCAAAGTTGATTTGGTATGAAGTGTTTAGTGGAGTTCCTCAGGGATCAGGGTTTTACTTTGAGCTGTTTAAGATGTTTATCATTTACTTGGATAGACACAAAGAGAGTATTCTCATCAAACTTCAGGTGACACAAAGCTGTTGGAATAGCTAACATCGAATGACAAAGTCAGAATCCAAAATAATCTTGACAGACTAGAGCATTGGACCAAATCTGTTAAGATGGATTTAATTGGCATAAATTTAAAGTCTTACGTTCAGGTTAAAATACTGAACCTCACACATACCAGATGAGAGAGATGTGGTAGATAACAGTGTTTCAGGGAGGGGGAAGATCTGGAGTTTTCAAAGGACTAAAAATTCAATATCAAACAATAGTCCACTATGGCAGACAAAAAAAATTCTGTGATCTTGGGGTGCATTAAAAGAGGCCTAAATTAGGAGGCAGCTGGGTGACACAATGGATAGAGCACCAGACCTGGAGTGAGGAAGACTCATCTTACATTATTGAGTTCAAATACGGCCTCAGACCCTTACTAGCTGTGTGACCCTGGGCAAATCATTTAACATTGTTTGCCTCAGTTTCTTCATCTGTAAAATGAGCTGGAGGAGGAAATGGCCAACCACTCCAGTATCTCTGCCAAGAAAACCCAGAATGGGGTCATGAAGAGTCAGACAGGACTGAAAAATGACTGAAGTTTAGAGAAAAAAGAGGTGATGGTAACCCTGTGTCCTGCCCTAGTCAGACTGGCACCACAATTGATAAGATATTAGTAAGCTGAAGAGCACCTAGAGAACAATTAACACAGTGAAGTACTGTGAGCTCATGCCTTATGAGGACTGATGGAAGAAACCATGGCTGTAATGTAAAGGAACAGGAGAAGACACGTGGGAAATATAAGAACCTGCTTCAAAATGGGAAGGACTTTCATTTGAAAAATAGATTAGATTTATTCTGAGCAATTGCTGGAAATTGCAAATAGGCACATTAACATATGATTTAAATGAAACCTTAAAAAGCAGTTACCTAAAATGCAAATGAGCTGCTTTTGAAGGGTAATGATTTCTCCATCACTGGAGATCTTCAAGCAAAGGCTGCATAGCCACTTGCCATTATACTAGGTTGCAGTGGGATTTTCCTTTAATGGTATGGGTTGGGGTCGATGGCTCTAAACCCCCTTCCAACTCTGAAATTTGGTGATTTTGATTCATAAACTTCAGGAAACAATAAGCAAGAGTAAATATGCCACCACGCCCAAAGAGACTTGATTAGTCATCCATACATGCCATCCAGGACCTTTTCAGAAAGGAAACTCCAACCCCTGAGCTATATGTAAGCTGAAGAAGGTTCCACATTTTAACTATACCAAGACCAATTAAACTACAAAGCTCCAAAGAAAATCATGCATCCTTGCTGCCCTTTAAGACTTATACAACACATATTTTAATTTGAATCACATCTTCAGAAGAATATGACTGATAGGTAAAGTAATATATCGTGGAAAAAGGCCAAGTATGGAATCAGAAGACCTGACTTTAAAACCCAGCTCTCCGCTTACCGTATGACCTTGGGGAGGTCCTATCATCTCTGACCCTCAATATCTTCCCCTGTAATATGGAAATAATAGTTAATACCACCTACCTCACCAAATTGCTATCAGGATCAAAGGGGTCCTTAAAGTACTTTGAACACTATAAAGCACTATACCAAAGCAAGCCATCTAATTTTAAAACCTCATTTTCTTCGCCCACAATGGAACTATAATTTTCATATGCCTCCTTCATAAACACATGACCTTTTTAATTATAGAATATATTTTTAATAGAACCATAGGTTATTGAAGCTTGTACCTATGTAATGATATCCTATGCTATAGGCATGGAGCAATTACTTAGAATACAGTAGGACTTCAGTATTTCCAAACCTCCTTTATCTGGAATGTGTGACCATGCTGGGATGACCTGAGTTAAAGCAGCAAGATGATGTCAAAATTGCCCCAAATTTGGAATCCTGGCCAGCCACGTAAGCTCTTTCTGCTGCTGGAAATTCCTGAAACTTCCTTCAGTGCCTGGAGCCTTCTCCTTCTGGAACATCTTAACATTCAACAGCCTACTCAACAGCCATTCAACGGCTCTCCACAAAGCCTGCCCCATTCTCCCATGAGTGAGTTCTGGTTGGATCCTCCATTTTGTGGAGGAGCCCAGGCTGGCGTGCTTTCATTCGCCTCCCTACCCTGCCCCTGACTTTCTTTGGACTTCAAAACCAAGTCCCACTACCAAGTATCTTCATTCTCCTCCTCCACCCCGTTTTCCAGCTCTACTTGGTGTGTTATTCCCCCCCATTAGGGCGGAAGCACCTTGAAGGCAGGGACTGTCTTCCTTTTTTAATTAATATTTGTAAGGGCTTAGTACAGTACCTGGCCCATAGTAAATGTTTTTGTCCTTCTTTCCTTCATTTATTCCTTCCTTCCTTTCTTCCTTCCTTCTCCTCTTCCTCTCTGAGCCTCCCTTTCCTCATCTGTAATGTGGGAATAATACTACTTTCATTATCTACTTCACAGGGCTGTGAGAAAAGTGCTTTGTAAACCTCACTAAAGCCCTATATAAATGCTCTCTAAGACTATCTATGGGCAAAAGGCTTGGCTAGTGGGAGTATTATTTCAGTTGCAATATTTAACGTACTTAGGAATAAACTATTTGTTATCCATTTACATAAAAAATTAATGTGTTCATTACAAATTAATCGTATTTAGTTCCTTAAGCAAGTCTTGACAGTGGCCTTCTGGGCAATAATTTGTTAGTCACTAGTTTGGCTAAAATGAAAATTATATGATATGGTTTTTTTTAATTCTATAATTGGAATTTCATTAATTCAAATAATTCTTTCCACAATTTTCCCCAATTTATGGTTACACTCATATGTCATTTCCATTAGTTCATTATAAATGGTTGCTATAATAAAGGAGCCACTGTTCCTTCCTTTTCCTTGCTCCACTATTTCCTCTCTCATTCTTCTTTTGATATCATATCCATATGATACGGAAGTGAATCTGCGATCTAATTGACTTGTGAGTTCCCCTTAATGATTCAGGTCACAACTCATCCCGTTCTACTCATTTTGTGTGACTCTCATCCATATTCTCCCCAAAATTCTCCATATGGGATCCATTCAACATTTCAGAAGCCATCCTCACTTCCTCTTAAAATCATGAGGGTATCTGTGGAGCACTCTCATATACAAATAGCCCATTTTCTCTTCTTGTCATATAATTTTTTGATTACATCTTTTAATCCTGTTCTTTGAATTTCCCATTGATTATATGTTTCAATCTGCTCATATCCACAATGAGCCTCTCCATTTCCCTCTGTGTGATATTCAATTTTGGTACTTTGGAGGCAGTGGTATTCCAGATATCACCACCACGTTACAACATTGTTTGAATTGAAAGATAGGTTCCTGTTACGGGAAGCTTATGGTCAGTAAAAGTGCTCTGTAACTTCCTGAAAGCAATCAAGCCTTTTCTACTCCTTTTCAATGCTGGGCCCTTTTCATTGCCCTTCTGTATTATTTATACTGGATGTAAATACTGCTGAATAAACTCAGTAGTGTCCATTCAGATCAATGTTGAAATCTGGGAAATGGACATGATGCTTCCTCGCTGAATCCCGTTAAGTGTTTAAATATCTTCAAGGAGGCTCTACACTTTCTTGGTTACTGATAAAATCAACAAAATGTTATCAGCAAATAAGTTCATCTGAAAAACCTCACCATCTACTGGGAATCAATCTTCAACCTAAACACTACAATGGATCTCTTTCATCACAGCAGTGAATTCATTTCCCTGTTTTATTAAAGAGTCTTTGAACAGGGCTACTTCTGTTTCTTCCAAGAAATCTTGAATGATTTATAGAGATACATATAGATAGACAGACAGATATATAGACAGATAGACAGACAGACAGACAGATAGATAGATAGATAGATAGATTAGATAGAGATAGAGAGATAGAGATAGCTACGGATAGAAGAAACCATGTTATAAAAGAGCATATGAAGTGTTATTTTGATCTACCAAACAAAATGCTTTATTTAAAAAAACACATACACAATAAGATTTTATATTCTCTATAGCTTTGAGTTACTTGTGAAATGCTAAAGATATAGTCCAGTCCTTACGAATACCTTCACTGAGGATTCCCTCAAGCTAGATACAGACGGTCCAAAAAGATTTTGTATATTTGGGAGACAGTAGGCATATATGTCAGTAATCGGTGATTTATCTTTGGTCACCTTTTTTGTTATCAATAAAGTCTGATATTTATTTCCATACCTTTGGTATCTTTCCTTTCTTTTTACACCATATAAATCAGTCCACCAATGCTGATATAATTATTTCATTTCCATTTGATACAATTTGGATGTTTTTCCTGTCTTTGTTCTCTTTGGGGCTGATTCTACATAACCACTTCAGGGACTGTGATGTTAGGGTCCAAAAGTAGTTGTTCCAACCTTCTCGATAAAGAGAACAGTTTGTTATAGTAAGTTTTTGCAAGTATTTTCCATTTTCCTTCAGTTGTCAACCTTGAATAATGCTTTGTAGCATAACTTGCCAAGTTTTCTTTAAACTAGTGTTACTATCCACTATGCTTTCTCTTCTTTCCAAAGTGATGATTTATAATCACCATTCTTTATAATATTACAGATAAGTTTATATTCCAGCCATGAATTATCTTTGGCAGCCACCTCTTTCATTTGGCAAGTAAATCAAATGTGTGAGGACAAAGACACTTTCTGGGTTCTGGGTGTACTTGTAGCAATTAATTTATATCGTTTCAACTTCTTGATGAAATTGTTATAGATGGTGTCAATGTCATTTCTGTTGTCCATTTCTGAGTTTCAATTTTTAAGAGTTTGTTTAAAGAACTCAGGGTCACATCTACTTAATTGGATGTCATATCTTTTTCTCATTAATATTCTCTCTGTCTATTGTAAATTCTAATGTTACCTTTGAAAAGTTGATGCTCTGTGGGGGCAGAGCCAAGATGGTGTCTGGAAAGCAGGGAATTGCTTAAGCTGTCCCTCAAATCCCTCCAAACGCCTGTAAAAAATGGCTCTTAACAATTCTAGAGCTGCAGAACCCACTAAATAGCAGAGGGAAGCAGGTCTCAAGCCCAGGACAGCCTGGATGGATGCCGGGAAGGGTCTATCGCAGGGTACTGGGAGCAGAGCTCAGCCCAGCATGGGCTGCATCAGAACCAACAAGCCTGGGAGTCTGGTGGAACAGGCCTGAGGGCCATGAATCATTGAACTGTGGCAGTTACCAGACTTCTCAACCCACAAATGCCAAAGATCATGGAACAGGTTAATGGGAAAACTGACTGATCGGGGTGAGAGCAGTACAGCCCAAGCCCTGGGGGGGTGGCAGAGGTTGTGTGGCAGTGGCAGCAGCAGCAGCAGCAGCAGCAGGAAGTTCCTGTGGCTGCTTCCAGCGCTCCAGCATCAGCTGCTTCTAGAGTCTCTGGCTCACACAGTGGGAGGAATCTAGCAGCAGGTCTGAGGGAGACTGCAGGGAGTGCTGTGCTGGCACAGAGGCATCCTTGTTTTGCCCTGCTTGGATCTGGGTTGCAGACCTGGTTGGGGGAGGAGGAGTGCTGCTGTGGCACAGCTTGCAGTGATGGTGAAGTAGAGGTAGCTCTGAAAACAGCAGCACAGCCGCTAAAGCTTGGGACAAAGTACTCTCTACTCTACAAGCAGTCATACCCTGACAAAAAGCTCAAAGGTCAAGTAGTTGGCTGGGAACATGAACAGGCAGTGAAAACAAACTCAGACTCAGACTCAGACTATAGAATCTCTTTTTTTGCTGACAAAGAAGACCAAAACATACAGCCAGAAGAAGTCAATAAAGTCAAAGAGCCCACCAAAAGCCTCCAAGAAAAAATATGAATTAGTCTCAGGCCATGGAAGAGCTCAAAAAGGATTTGGAAGAGCAAGTAAGAGAAGTACAGGAAAAATTGGGAAGAGAAATGAGAGTGACATGAGAAAATCATGAAAAACAAGTCAATGACTTGCCAAAGGAGAACCAAAAAAAAAAAATACTGAAGAAAATAACACCTTAAAAAATAGACTAACTGAAATGGCAAAAGAGCTCCAAAAAGCCAATGAAGAGAAGAATGCCTTGAAAGGCAGAATTAGCCAAATGGAAAAGGAGGTCCAAAAGACCACTGGAGAAAGTACTACCTTAAAAATTAGATTGGAGCAAGTGGAAGCTAGTGACTTTATGAGAAATCAAGATATTATAAAACAGAACCAAAGGAATGAAAAAATGGAAGACAATGTGAAATATCTGATTGGAAAAGCCACTCACCTGGAGAATAGATTCAGGAGAGATAATTTTAAAATTCTTGGACTACTTGAAAGCCATGACCAAAAAACAAAAAGAGCCTAGACATCATCTTTCAAGAAATTATCAAGGAGAACTGCCTTGATATTCTAGAACCAGAGGGTAAAATAGAAATTCAAAGAATCCACTGATTGTCTCTTGAAAAAGATCCCAAAAAGAAAACTCCTAGGAATATTGTTGCCAAATTCCAGTGTTCCCAGGTCAAGGGAACTGCAAGCAGCCAGAAAGAAAAAATTTGAGTAGTGTGGAAACACAATCAGGATAACACAAGATTTCACAGCTTCTACATTAAGGGATCAATGGGCTTAGAATATGATATTCCAGAGGTCAATGGAGCTAGGATTAAAAGCAAGAATCACCTACTCTGAAAAACTGAGTATAATTCTCCAAGGCAAAATATGGATTTTCAATAAAATAGAGGACTTTCAAGCTTTCTCAGTGAAAAGACCAGAGCTGAATAGAAAATTTGACTTTCAAATACAAGAAGCAAGAGAAGCACGAAAAGGTAAACAAGAAAGAGAAATCTTAAGGGATTTAATAAAGTTGAACTGTTTTGGTTACATGCCTACATGGAAAGATGATGTGTGTAATTCATGAGACCTTTCTCAGTATTAGGGTAGTTGAAGGGAATATATATATATATAGACAGATGGCACAGCATGAATTGAATATGAAGGGACGATATCTAAAAAATTAAATTAAATTAAGGGGTGAGAGAGGAACATATTGAGAGAGGGAGAAAGGGAGAGATAGAGTGAATTAAATTATCTCACTTAAAAGTGGCAAGAAAAAGCAATTCTGTTGGAAGGGAAGAGGGGGCAGGTGAGGGGGAATGAGTGAATCTTGCTCTCATCGGATTTGACTTGAGGAGGTAATAACATACATACTCAATTGGTTATCTTACCCCACAGGAAAGTATGGGGAAGGGGATAAAAAAGGGGGGATGATAGAAGGGAGGGCATATAGGGGAAGGAGGTAATCAACAGCTAACACTTTTGAAAAGGGACAGGGTCAAGGGAGAAAATTGAATAAAGGGGGATAGGATATGTTGGAGGGAAATAATATTTAGTCTTTCACAACATGATTATTGTGGAAGTGTTTTGCATAATTGTGGGCAATGTTGAATTGTTTGCCTTCTTAGGGAGGGTGGGTGGGAAGGGAAGAGGGGAGAGAATTTGGAACTCAAAGTTTTAAAAGCAGATGCTCAAAAAAAGTTATTTTTGCATGCAACTGGGAAATAAGATATATATGGAATGGGGCATAGAAATCTATCCTGCCCTACCAGAAAGTAAGGGGGAAAGGGATGAGAGGGTGGCGTGATAGAAGGGAGGGCTCACTGGGGAATGGGGCAATCAGAATATATGCCATCTTGGAATGGGGGGAGGGTAGAAATGGGGAGAAAATTTGTAACTCAAAATCTTGTGGAACTCAATGTTGAAAACTAAAATATTAATTAAATATGAAAAGTACCTCAAAAAAAAGTTGATGCTCTGAATGTGCACATAGTTGACATAGGGATAACTCATAGCCATAATAAGGTTTTTTTCCTCTGTTATTAAAGTGTATTTAATTTCATTCTTTCTGATTTTATTTGGTTTTTATCGTGCTCTGTGCCTAAAAATTCTTTTTTCAAAGAAAGTATTCATGATACAGAGGTTTGAGGCTTCTGTGTGATCTATGTCTCTTATTTCTTCTCCTGAATCATGGTTCTTGCCAGGTCTAATCTCTTCCCACCTTTGTATTGAAGTCACCAAGAATCAGAGTATGTGTTGATTTGATATAGAGGGTCTGCCTTGCCAAGTTCTTTGTGGATTTTTCTATCACTTAAGGTCCAATAACCAATGTTGGTGTTTAAACTACAACAGAAGTGTCAAATACATGGCCCACAGGCTACAGCCCACATCACTCTGACTGACTCAGTAATATTTATCAGGATAAACTAAAATAAATAGGACATAGATAATGTTAATAAGTGGTTTCCTAAGTGAATATGTAGACTGCATGGATCTTTATATGTGATTTGGTGGCCCCCATTTTGAGTTTGATGCCGCTGAACTATAATCATCCTCGTGGTGGTCTTTCTGTAAATATTTATATTACTACAACACATGATGACTATGTCCCATGAGATAATATTTCTCATAACTTTTGGATTTCTGATAAAATACACTTGGCCAATCCTTTCTTTGTCTCTTCAAAAAGTACCTGGAAGGCATCCATCTATTTAGTTGCAACTTTTTTCTTTCTTCTTGTTTTGTTTATAGTGAGAATATCAAGATTCATATGATTCACCTCCTCCTTTAGCACTATGTCCACTCATCAATCCATTATTTTAGAACCTGTTAGAACTTGGACTCTACTGGCATAGCCTATAAAAACTATGGTCACCTCCATGTCATGATGAGGCACTGAATCAGGACTTTTTTGGAGGGATGTTTGGATATTTCATATAAAATCATAGAGCTTGAACAGAATTTAGTTATCTAATCCAGTGTTGTCAAAATCAAATTGAAATAGATGCCTCTGGGTTGCATATCAGTTAGGAAACTACCCATTAATATTATCTATATTTTATCATAATTTTCTTTATTTTGTTAAACATTTTCCAATTATATTTTAATTCATTTCATCAGAAGTAAGGAGTTTTGTGGGTAGTGCTTGAGTTTGACACCTCTGATCCAATCCAACACCTTCATTCAACAAAAGAGGAATTTTGAAACAAAGTGCTGAAATGATTTTTTAAAAGTCATACAGGTGAGTGGCAGAGCCAGGACCAGAAGCCAAAATTCATAGTTCCCTGGTCTAATGCTCTATTATATCACACTGATTCAAAATTATGACTAGAATTGCCTCCAGGCAAAAAAAAGGAAAGAAAAAATTTGTATTCCATGAGCTGATCTTTACCTTTTTGCTTACTTAACTATATTTAAGTAACTTCCCCCAAAATGCCCAGTGCCCTCATGCCATCCCTAAAAGAGCTCAGTCCCCCACTTTTAGCAGCAACTCATGCTTTATACTTTTCATGACTACCTCCTATCAAAACACCTATTCTGCATCCTAGTCCATCTATCCTAACAGGTACATATCTAATCAACTCATGAAAGTGTTGACTGGTGGCTTACTGTAGTATTTATCTCAACATTTGCATTTCAACATGGGCCTTATTGATTTAAGCTAATGAGAGTGACTATGTGGGAATATTCTATATGACAGAAAAACTTGGCTTACATGTTTGTGCCCTCCCTCTCCCCCCACCCCAAAAAAACTTACCAAATGGGTGGCTGTTTCTTCTACTTATGAAGAAGACTAATACTAGTGGTGACAACATATGTGAGAATGAAAATTCATTATTTCAGTTTATGACTTATAGCCATGGTCAGAATATATATTGAACAGGGGAGGAAATCATGAATAGATTTTCTGTAGTTATTTTATTTTATAACCCAATTTGGCCCAATGCTAATAAATGGTAAAAATGAGATTTCTGCCAGGAATTATTTTTGACAATTTGGAGCTGTGCATTCCATGGGAGAACATCATGGACACTGTTTTAGAGAGTATGGTAATCACCCTAATTAACTGTGAGCTAATTGAGGGGTATGCTATATTCAGAAGTAAGATGGTAATCGTTCAAAAATTTGCATTTGAAGTGAGTGCCTTATTTTATGTGCCATATATAGTGAGTGTTCCCTATTGGCTTCCTTTCTTCATATATTAGATTTGCTCTCCTTCAGATTTCTATCATCAGGAATCCATCAGAGAAATTTTCTAAAAGGAAATCACAAGAAGTAAGAGGAGGCGGGAGGGAGAAAGAGACAGAGACAGAGAGAAGAGAGAAGGGTGGGAGCGGGAAGAGGGAAATAGGGAAGGAGAGGGAGAGTGAGAGGGAGAGATCCATATGAAAGACACATGGGAATGTGGTCAATATGATTTTAAGGACAAATATTTTCAGGGATCCTCCAAAACTGTCCTTTGCATGATGAACTTGATGTGATGCATTAATATTCTAGCACCTTCTTGGATGAACCCAAATATCAGGCATGTAATCTGGGTAAGAATCAGGCTAATATGGAACAACATAGCTATATTTGTTCACCAAGGGATATCTCTGGGCTACTTGATACCTTCAAGCAATAGCCTTCATTCTTAAGACCCTGGGCTACTGTCAGATTCCATATAGGCTAAAGTGTCTTCAGTATGTTAGGTAGAGGAAAGGATGGCTTAGAAGTGTTCCTGTCTAGCCATAAATGTTTTTGTTTTATTTTTTTTAATATTTAAAGCTTTTTGTTCTAGTGTTGGCTTCAGAGGAGCCATACACTGTGAAGTTCACCCTTCTACTAATGGAGTGGTAAAGGGGAGGAGTCTCAGGAGTCTTTTCCAGTCCTTAATTTTAGTGCCTTCTCTCTGCTAATTGTTTCCTATTTATCCTTATATAGCTTGTCTGTATATATTTGTTGCCCCCCCCCCATTAGATTATTGGCTCCTTGAGGGCAGGGACTGCCTTTGTCTTTCTTTGTATACTTGCTGCTTTGCACATATCTGGAACGTAGTAGGTACTTAATAAATGATTATTGGCTGATTGCTTGCCTGGACCCCACCCTGTTTTAAGGAAGCTCATTCCCAAATGAATCAAGCTAGCTTTGCATTTAAAACTACCACCTAAAAAAATTAGAACACTAACCTGTTTTCTTGAAATGTAGCTCCTTTGGCTTCCACAACAGCGCTCTTTATTACATTTCTTCAGCTTTTCTACTTTGTTTATTTCCTCCTTTTCTGATTGCTCTTTTCTCTATCTGTCATCTATGATGGTTTTTCATGGCTCAGTACTTGGAACTATGAATGGAACCACATTCTTACAGTCATTCAGACTCAAAACATCAGTCATCTGATATTTCTGTAAGTTCTTCTTTTGAAACTCCCTCAATCAATTTCTTTTTCCTCTGGTCTCGTCCCCTCCCATCAGTCCCCTTTGCTCCATCTTCTCCCTTTGTTTCTCCCCCCTCCATCTCACTTTGTCTCTGTTTCTGTCTCTCTTTGACTCTGTTTCTCTCTCTCTTCCTCTTCCTCCTTTTCTCTGTCTTCTTTGTCTCTGTCTTCTCTATTTCTGTTTCTCTGCATGTCTTCTCCATCTCTCTGCCTCTGTCTTCTCTGTCTCTTTCTGTCTCTTTTGTGTGTGTGTGTGTGTCTCTATATATCTCTGTCTGTCTCTATCTGTCTCTGTCTTTGTCTCTCTGCCTTTCTGTCTCTCTTTGCCTCTGTCTTTCAACTGAGGAAAGGGGAAATGGTTAGCTACAAGTGACCACCACTCAAGAGATACAAGAATCAAAGGAGCTCCTGCACTCCACTTCAAGTTTCCCTTCCTTTTTTTATGAGCTCTACTAAGTTGTTTATGAAAGTAAAATAAAACTAAGGTTGATTCTGTGTGGCTCCCAATTTTTTTTTTTTATAAATCACCAATGCCAGAAAAGGGAGGCTTCCAGCATTTGTTCCCTGAGAACTTATACACGCCACAAAGCTGTATCAATATAAGCTCTGCATACTGTTTATACACAATGAAATGCACTTATCTGAGATCAACCAAATATATTTATGTAAAAAAGACAATCAGCATTTTTTAAAAAGGTGTAGCTCTAGATCAACTGGTATTAATAAGTGATCACACTGAGAAAACATAACCAGGGAACAGATGATAAAGTCTTGATTGACACAGCAAACAGGTAGGTGAATGTTAGGGGGGAGTTCAAGAAATAACTCTGCCAGATTTCTCCAACAACTCAGAAAACACAGTCAGCATTCCTGTTTCATAGAGTGGGGGCCCAAGGTCTAAAAGATACCCTCTACCCTTAGCTGTTGCTGTTGCTGTTCTTCAGTCATTCAGTCATGTCCAACTCTACATGGCCCCATGGACTTTTTGTCCATGCCAAAGATACCGGAATGGTTTGCCATTTTCTTCTCTAATGTATTGCCATTTTTTTTTACAGATGAGGAACTGAGGCAGATAGGGCTTAAGTGACTTGTCCAGGGTCACAAAGCTAGTGTCTACAACCAGATTTGAACTCAGATCTTCCTGATTCCAGGCCCAGTTCTTTATCCACTGCAACATCTAGCTGCTCCAGAATGTACTACCTTCAGTATGTGTGGGATGAAAGACCCTCACCAATTAAAGTTATAATAAGGAGCTATCTCAGGGTGGGAACAGAAATAAATTTTATTCAATTCTCGAGAATAGGGCATCCTCTGCTAGAACAGATCTAGCAAGGGAGATGCTTTACAAGGAGCAAAGCACCAATAATTATACCAAACACAAGAGAATTCCCGCCCACCTCTGACACTTCTCACCTTTGGCTGGGAGGTGGGCTTACAATCTGAGCATGAAAGCTAGACAAAGAACTGGGAAACTGAGGCACAGAAACTCCAATTCCCATTCCCTTAGTTAATGATTACAACTGAGGTGACATCTATAAATCTAAAGAAGGAGAATAGGATAAGGAGAGGGGGAGACCCTCTCCATTCTTTTACAGTACTTTTACAGTAAAGGAAAGAAAGTCACAGTGACCCTATCCTTACTGAGCAAATCTTTAAACCAGAACCAGAAGAAAGAACAAAAAGTTTCAGCGTAAACTTTCCCAGAGGCTGAGCCATCAGACTCTCACAGCCTCAGAATTATTTTACTTCCCTATTTCCCTATTTCTTGATTTTTAAACATTTCTTAGTGTGCATATATATATATACATATATATATATATATATATATATATATATGTCTGTATACACACACACATATCTTTTCTGTGAAATCTTCACATTTTATTTACCTCACACAAGTATATTGTCCCAAACACCAGTGTCTGCTTGGTTTTCTTGTACTGCACTAGCCCCTGGCTCCGTCTCTATCAAACTTCCCATCAGGCTATATAATTTCTTCTTCCCAAACTCCCCAAATGCTACCTGGCCTTCAATACTTTCCACATTGTCAGCTCACCCTTCCCTGCTACTCTTCCAAACCAAATATTTCCTGTGAGACTGTTTTCTTCAATCGCCCCAAAATATATGTCATGTTCATTCTTACTTACAACACCCATCTGAAATTGCCTCTTCTGTTATTCCAGTCTACCTGCAGTTCACATTCCCATTTTCTGCTTGAAGCCAGGTGGTGCAGTGGATACAATGCAAGACATGGAGACAGGAAGACTCGTGCATGAATTCAAATCCATCTACAAACTCTTACTAGCTCTGTGACCCTGGGCAAGTCACTTAACCCTGTTTGCCTCAGTTCCTCATCTGTAAAATGAGCTGGAGAAGGAAATGGCAAACCAATCCAGTATCTTTGCCAAGAAAACCCCATCTGGGGTCATGGAGAGTTGGACATGACTAAAAATGAACCCTCAGTTCAAATGTCCATATCCTGCTTGAAGTCTTTCCCAACTCCTCTGGCTTACAATATGAAGTGGATGTTGCTTTAGCGTTCACCTAATTATCCCTTTCATTTTCATATATAATTTAGAAGCTTCTCAACTAAACTTTTTTGCTTTAAAAAATCATATCTTTGTGTTTTTACATAACCTTTAATTCCAAAAAGATCCTTCCTTTTTCTTCTTCCCCAGAAAGCTATCTCTTATAACAGGGCTGTCCAACCTTAGGTTTTTATTGAAACAATAGACAATATATCTTGATTTGCCATTTTAGTGAGAGCTCTGCGGTAGCTCCGCTTCATTTACTAAAGCATTTATGCAAATTTCTATGCTTGTAGGCAGGCCACATGCAGTCCGCGGGCCGCATTTTGGACAGCCCTGTCTTATAACAAAAAATCAAAAAGAGGAAAAAAAACCCAAAAGTAACCAGTATACCAACCAAGTCTGACAGCATGCGCAATGTTCCACACTCAGAGTACCTCACTTTTGCAGAGAAAGGAAGAAAATTCATTTTCTCACTTTTACTTGGGGCCCAAGTTTGGTCAGTATTTAGAATTTTGGGGGGTTATTTTGGGGGGCATTGTTGCTCTTTTTGTAAGTTCATATTAGTATTTCCATGCTTCTCTGTATTCCTGATATCTGTTGTTTCTTACAGCACAATCATATTCCATCACATTCTTGTACCACAATTTAGCCATTCTGAAAATTATGGGCATCAATTTGTTTCCAGTGTTTTGCTACTGGAAAAAAATGTTATTATTTTAAGTAGTATTTTGATTATAGATGTAAACTTTCTGTGTGACTTTCTTGTCTAAGAATATGGACATTTTTAGTCACTTTCATAGTGTAATTTCCAGTTGCTTTCGAGAATGACTGAACAAGGTCTGCCAAAAGAGCATTATTGGTTTGCCTGTCCTTTAGCAGTCCCTTCAATATTGACTTGCTGTCATTTAACATCTTTTCTAACTTATTAAATATGAGGTAAAACTTTAGATCAATTCCCTCATTTTACAGATGAAAAAATAGAGACCCAGAAAGTTGAAATGACTTGTTAACATCACACGAGAACTAAGTGACAGAACCTGGATTTGAACTTATGTCTTCTGTTTCCAAATCCAGTGCTCTTTCTACCACAAGCCTCTCCCTGTTGGAGGAAAGAGGATTCCTGGCAGATATGGTATGTGAAGTTGGCTTTGAAAGACAGGTAGAAATAGATCAGGTACACCAGGAAAAGAGAGGTATTCACATGAAAAGAATTATGTGAGCAAAGATGGAGGTGGGAAATGTTAGGCATGTTGAGAGAAAAGCAAATAGAAATGTTTGAGTTAGGATCATAATTAGACCCAAAAAGGATCATGGGGTGATCTTTCCACCCCTCTCATTTTACATGTGGGGAAACTGTGGGTCATTCAGTTTAAGTGATTTAACAGAAATATGTGGCTGAGCCCAGAACATCCAATTTCAAATTTGATGTTTTATGTACTGTACTATGATGCCCCATAAAGTAGTGAAAGATAAATTCATTCAATATTATTTTTCTTTAAATTGTTAAATTTCTGTGTTCAGAAGACTACACTCTGTTGGAGGAGATCAAAGGTTTAACTAAGAAATGGGTTCCTATTCTCCTAGAGCATACAATCCACTAATTATGAAGGGCCTCGGATACCATCTTGAAAACTCTGAATTTTCTCCCTCCTCCCCCTCCCCACCCATTAAGAAAGCAAGAAAAAATTACAAATATATATAGTCATGTAAAAAAATTCTCACATTAGAAGGGAAAGAAAAAGAGAAAGAAAAGGAGAGGAGAGGACAATAGAAGAGCGAGGAAGGGAGGAATGGAGAAGGGCAGGGAGGGGAAGAAAGATACTTTAATCTTTGGAATTGTGACTAGTCCTTGTGTTCCCCTCCCTACTTGGAAATATATTAAAAATCAAATTTTTAATCCCTTCGAAAGAATAGGTTTCTTCTAGCAGTTTGTCAGATACAGCTGTTTTTCCCATGTTATCTTCTTAAGTACCACTTATACTTTATATTATACTGTGAGTGTTAGAGAAAGGATTCCATACTTACAGGAGCTAATAAGCTAGTTGGGGAGATGGGGTGTAAACATGTGAAATGGTCGGGTAAGTAACAAGATCATGCAGGATTGCCTCAATTCACATGAGGAAAAAAAATATGCTTCATAGAAAGATCCTGGGATCTGAAGTCAGAAGACCTAGATTCAAATCCTAATACCTGTATGAGTTTAGGAATTCTGAATTCACATCTTAGAACATCATTTTCTTCATCTGTAAGATGGGAGTTAGGCTAGATTTCTACAATCCAACTCTAAATTTCATGATCTTAAGTGATACAGTCAAAAGAAGCTTAAAATGACTCTCTAGTCTAGACCCTAGAGATACTGGGGAGAGACAGGATGAGAACAGTAAGAAGGCTACGTAGTAACCAACATGTAAGTTGATAAGGGCGTGGGCTCAGTCAGTGATTGGGGTGGAGGGGAGGAGGAGAAGACAAAGGACAAGATATGAGGAATATTTCATAGGAATAATCTACAAATGTTAATGATTAGTCAGCTTATAATGAGTTGGAAAGATGAAAAAGTCAAAACAAAAGAAAGTTCAGCAAAAATTTGGCTGTCAATCCTCCATAAAATCCCATTCCAATGAATCATCATGATACCGAGGTGACCCTGGGGTCTTGAAGGCTAAACAAATGTAGAAAAATAGTAAAAATCTCTGACTGTTTATACAATGCTGGAAATACTTTCAGTATAGTCCTGGCCACAAACTATGCCTACTTGACAGGGACATGTCCAGCTAGGAGAGGCTTATCACCGGGCAGTTGGCTACTTTGTGGCCAGTTCTTTAGATGTGGCAACCCAGGAAATGGAAATACAAATTGACATTCGACTCTACGTTATCCCTTTCCAATTCTTTGGTAATGTTGATAGAGCAATGGGGAAAAAAAATACAGAGGGTACTAAGAATCCCAGTTTTCAGACTCTCTATAAACATCAACTCTATAAACACCAAGCGTCTCCCATGTACATCAAAATTACACAAGCTTCTCGGAAAGATTCAACAGACATAACTTTATTCAACAAACTTCTGATAGTTGCCACTCAGGAATGAATGATATGTTCCCCATCTCTGCTTTCTGTGTTGATTCATTTACTCAACTGAAATCCATGATGGCAAATCAGGATTTCTCTGAGGAGGCTGTTTCACGTGAGGATAACTCACTCCTGTCTCCTCTGGGATCTGCAGGATGATCCTGGTGTTTGTGTGAGATAGGAGGGAGAATACTCCTACTGCTCCTGAGCCTCACCAGTGAGCTTCCCATTTACACAAAATCAATCGTCGTGACACCGTTAAATCTTAAACGTAAACAATTTACTAAATGATAAAGCCAAAGAAAGAATAATATTTTTATTCAACATAAGGCCAAAGGTAGAATTATCAAACATTACAATTACTCAATAAAAGACAGAAAGAATAATAAAAATATCACAGTCTCCCTATAAACCTGGGTCAAACTGTCCCACCAATGTATATATACAGTGTCCATTAGGGAGAGTGGATACTTGCTCATAGGAAATGAGCAGGAAGGCCTATGAGTGGAGAAAACCATGTTCCCAGAGTAACTCACAACCCTGGATTACATACAGGCCTTGATGTCTCTGGTCTCCTCAGGAACAAGCTATGCCCCATGAAGCCCCTCCTCTGCTAGCTGCTCCCTTTCTAGGAGTAACCGCCTCAGACTGAATATCCCATAGACATCTTAAATTCAACATGCGCAAAATAGAATTAGTTATCTTTCCCTTAAAACCCTTGCCTCTTCCGAATTTCCCTATTGCTATTCAGGGCTCCCAAACTAGGTATTATCCTCGACTCCTTGCTCTCTCTCACCCACCATATCCAATCTGTTGCCAAGTCTATTGGAACCCTTCCACCTGCCATGCATCTGAAACCTATAATATGTGGTGTCTCTTCCATTAAAATGTGAGTTCCAGGGTTTTTTTCTGATTTTCTAGTTGTACCTCCAGTACTTTGCACAGTGCAGTTATAGCATGTATATAGTAGTCTATACATAGCAACTGTTTAATGAATATCTATTTATTTATTTATTCTGGTCCTCACTGTGCTCCTATCATACCAAGCCACTCCTCTTTTGCTCTCGAGCTGGTGAAGCAATGACAAACTCTTTCAATACACAGCCACCCTTAACAGGACACTGAGAAAGTTATGCTACTGTAGTGATAAACAATTCCCTTGAGCTAAAAAACCTGCCAAGCTCTTAAGATCCACAAATAGCAGAGGATTTTGCTTTGCACAATCAGCTCCCAGCCTCTTCTCACAGAAAAAGAAAAGCAAAGCCTGCCCCGCACAGTCTGTTTCTGCTTCTCAAACCACAGAGGGCAGTAGAGGGCAACATGGGCAACTCTAAGAGGTTTCCCCTTTATCAGACTGGAGAGGGCACTAGAAAGCAATAAATCTCAATCATTCTTCACGCAGCTGCCTTAAGCTCTCTTCCAGTGAGCTTCTAGAATGCAGAAGCTTCTCCAGACTTTTTCCAGACATTCAGCAAAGTAATGCTTCTTTCCTGATCTGCAGGCTCCAAGCAAAGCAATTGAAGTGTCAGCTGACACGGCTGAAGGCCTTCTTTGTCTACTGTCCCTGGCTTCTTATGATTCCTGTACTCATTTTCTTCCATCGCTTCTCATAGCTTCTACTCCTGCTGACTTCTTAAGAGTTTCTAATATTTCAAATTAGAATCTACTGGTGGGTCAATGACTCATCTTTTATCTTATGAGGTAAAACTCAAGAAATCCAACATTCTGTCAGTTATGGACCCAACAGTTCTTATATAATCTCCATACAGTCTCCATTCTTTGTATTTTTATGTTTTTCAGTTATATAACCTTTAAAGTTCTAAAAATAGCCATATGCAACTGAGCTAATGAACCACAATGCCATGTAACCATTCAATGTTACCTCAATCGCTACACAGGCTTCCAACAAGCCTTTTAAGCGCATTCATCTATGGAACAGTTTTCTATCTCATCCTCAGAACATATTGCATCTCTTCTCAACAATTTCTTCACGAATTGCTTTTTTATCATTTTTCTTTATGTAAATGTTCTTTTTTTGCCCCTTTCAGCAACAAAATTATTCATGTACAAGAGAGTAAGTACCTATATAATCAATGACAGATAAGGCAAAAAAATAAAGAGATGTATGCTCATTGAAGGTACTTATCACTGTCAAAGGAGGAAAATTAACATGTAGTTGAAAGTGAAGAAGGATTCCCAAAAGATGGAAAAGTCCTCTTGATGCTCCTACCTATAGATGATGCAGAGCCTCCTATTTGAGATTAATAATCACCCAAAAGAGCATTCCCACAGGAAAAGTAAAGCAAATTAAGAATACCTATTGTGCAGACCATGATATGCCATTGGATAGAAAACTAACAAAGTTTTCCCATCTATACAACTTTCTCGGACATACCCTGCAGATAAACAATGAAATCAACCCAGAATTGAGCAGGAGAAGGGGATATTGCAAAGTTCTTCTAATTACTTCAAGCTTCTCCTTAAAACAAAGGTCCATTTTTTCCCAATACCAATATCCTTTTGATGATATTGTATGGTTGCAAATCATAGACTATTGAAATCTCCAAAGAATGGAAACTGAGGATTATCCAAATAGCAATAGATTTACCCATTGCATTGTATGTGTGAAAAGACTGCAATGTACTTATAAACAAGAAATTATTCAGAAGTGCTATAAATGATGCTATCAAAGAAATATATAATCATAGGCATTCCTAGAAGGCATACCTAGTTTCCCATTACAAGTGGTCCTTTCCTTCCCTTCAAGGGAAGGGAGCAGCACAACAGAGTGTGCTAGCACCACACACACACACACACACACACACACACACACGCAATAAGCTAGCCATATAGCAGAGAAAGAGAAAACCAAAGGACAGCCTATGGGATCCACAAAAATAGAGAAGGCTTAGAAACATGAACTCCAATATATGACAAGGTAATGACAGACCAAAGTTTGGAGTCACGTCCTGGAGAGCTGGGAGTGCCACAACTTGTATCACATGAGTGATGTCAAGAAACTATTCCATGAACTAGAAAGTCTTATATTAATACAAAGCAGTAATGACAAGCTAAGAATTTGGACTTATTTAATAGATTATGGAAAGCCACTGGAAATTTTTAAGCAAGGGATTTCTTATTTTAAAAAAAAAAAGCATCTTATGACCATGAATTCTGAATTAGAAGGGACCTAGTACAATCACCTCATTTTTATAAGTGAGGAAACTGAGCAGAAAAATTTAAGTGACTTTACTAAGGTCCTATAAGTAGAAGATGGCAGATTCTGGATTTGAGCCTCAGTACTCTGATTCCAAATTCAATGGGATTTTTTTTCCACTACACAGATTTGCCCTAGGCCCCATAGTATTTAAAGTAGCTGTGCTGAGTCCCAATTAAGACTGTCATATCAGAAAACTGCCAGTAACGGTCATCTCTTCTGGACTTCAACATACATATATACATATATACATGTGTGTATATATGTATGTATGTATTTATACACACACATAGTCAGTGAGTGCTTCCTAGCTAACCATATGTCTTAATCTGTACTGCTTGTGCTCTTTGTCCTTTGGCGAATTATAAAAGGATTTCACTACATGGAGGGAGCATGTGAAAAATGCTGTTCTCCTAGCAATCCCTAGGCATTCCTCATCTCAGCCTGAGCAAATTATACCCCAGAGACATTTGGTTTGCCATAAAACACATACAATTAATTTAAACGGTAGGAAAAATAGCAGGCAAGCTGGCTCCCTGTTTCTATCCTGCTGTGTCGCACACTGTTCTGTGCAGTGTAAATGACTATAGGATCACTGTTGGGTTTAATTCTGGAAAATTAAGATGCAATATTATATGCAAAAAAGGAGAGAACTTATACCCAGATCTGCCAGCCATCTGTGCAACCTATAGGCATGAACTTTCTGTGGATTTATAGTCAATATGAGTTCTTAATTGAAGAGGTACAGTACATAGTAGGCATTTTATAAATGTTTGCTGAGTGAATTAAAGAACAAGACAATGTTTGGCAAACATCCAGAAAGATAAACAACTGATTCCAAGACTGTCCAACAAGAATGGTCTGACCTACTTTGGTCACCAAGATTTTAGGGCCAACAAGAATTGCCTAGACAAAAATAATCCTGTTGGCATTACTTAGCAGCATCAGATGAACATCAAATTGGGATGGGCCAGAATAGATGGCAGATAGTCTAGGGGCAGTTGGGTGGCTCAGTGGTTAGAGCACCAGGCCTGGAGTCAGGAAGACCTGAGTTCAACTACATTCTTAGATACTTACTAGTTGTATGATCCTGGGCAAGTCACTTAACCTCTGTTTGCCTTAATCCACTGGGGAAGGAAATGACAGACCATCCCAGTATCTTTGCCAAAAAGCCTCCTTTAAGGGGTTACGAAGAGTCAGGACTGAACAACAGATTAATTAGTGTGGAGGAAAGGGGTTGGACCAGATGACATTAAGAGGTTCCCTCACTACTGAAGTACCCTAAAGCCCTCGACTCCACCATCAAATCCTTAGGACTTCTAGGCCTTATGACTAAACTTCCTCTTATATATTGTCTCCAGGTGAAAAACGTGAGTTCCCTGAGAACAGGCAACGTCTATCCAGGGTGGGGAACCTGTGGCCACATAAGTCCTCAAGGCCCAAAGGTTCTCCACCCCTGGACTGCTTAGCACAGTGTTTGGCACAAAGTAAGTGCTTAATTGAGGGTTCTTTATTCATTCATTCCTTTATCTCAGTAGCTACTTCCTTTCCAGAAAAAATAAAGTTGAAGGACTTGTTTCTCCACTGAAAGTGATGCTACTAAGATTTAGAGTATCTTCTATTTTAATTTACTACTAACTTTTCAAGAATGAGTTGAGTGGTAAAATCCAAGAGTTCAGTTCTAGTGCCATTTTTAGATTTTTTTTTAAATCCAGGACTGTGGTTTCATCAAAATAGGGAACTCTCCACATGGATAACCTTCTCCTCTCCACACAGGCAACCCTTCTGTAACTTATTGTCTAAAAAAGTTTCCTTGGACCTGGGTAATGATTAGCAACTTTGATGTTCTGATCAGGTAGAATGTAAAATGCTTTCAAACTGATTTTGTAATTCATGGTATGAAAAAAATACAAGTGTCACTAAGACAAATATTGTTGAGGAAGAGGGGGGATTACTATAGTGACTCAGAAGTGGGTATTATTAACAATGCTGGGTGGCTCTCTATTTTAACTAATTCTAGATAACTAGGTGCTTAGTTGTTTCTATCTTCTACGAAATATGTGTATATCTGTGTATGTATATGTGATAAATTTCTGTGTCATAGTTATAGTTCAGCTTGAGGCATTAAGAGGTTGAGTAAGTTACCCATGATCACACAGCTAGAGGAAGGAATTGAAGCCAAATCTTTCTAACTCTAAGGGTGAGTTTCTTACCTAGTACTCCAATGTGCAGTGTTGAGTTTTGCTTTGTTTCTGCATGGGGGAATAAAGGTATATAAAACATACCCTCAGAAGATCATAATTTTCATCTTAGCAAGAACTTTCAGCTTAGGTGTGTTTTGCTTATTTTCTTCTTTCTTATTAGCTTTCTCAGCACAATAGTGCACCAGATGAATGTACCATTCAAGGGCAAAAAACCCCAGGAATGAATGTCAATTTGGTGTATGCACAGGGCAGAAGTGTACAGTCGGATTTTTCCATTACTTTATATAATGTCTGACTTTCCTGAGACTCTTCTCAGAAAGGATTTTAAGGATTCAACAGGGAACACATCATAGACATAAACAAAGAAATGAGGCAAACAAGTAGTGAAGGGGTGATGTAAGGCATCTGCTTGTATTAACATGATTCAAGAAAGAAATCTCCTGGAAATCTATAGGTATAAGGATTCTGGTGATTTGAAACTTATATTGAATGATATTTTAAAATAAAATAGTTTCAATGTCTTTGTGATGGGGATTGTTTTTCTTTTTTTAACTGTTGTTTGGGTTTGGCTTGTTTACCAACGAACTGGAAATAATTCTGTACCAACTAGATTTCCCTTTTTTGAGGCCATGTTATGCAATGTTTGATGAAGAAAAATTGAGTCTTTTAAATTGTTGGTTCCAAAACCTCATTTTGAATATCACATTATAATACACAGGAAGCACATGCAGGGAACACACAGGCTCGTCTTTTAAAAGGCAGCATTATTTATCTTCAGCATATTAAGGGTTGCTTAGTTTTCTCCTAACTATGTAACCCTTTATTAAGCTTCTAATGGTTGTCAAGGCACAATTCAGTTATGAAGGTTAAAAATATAAAATGTCCAAATCAGCTGACAAGAGTGAACGTTTATCCTCCTTTGCTTTCCCTTAATCCATTTAAACTCACTTTGCCATTTATCTCTTAGAAGACTTATGCTGCTTTCATTTTATTTGAAGAATGAGCAAGAAATATAATGGTCTATATAACCACGTGGCACTTATCTTTCTCTCTATGTCAGAGAATGTTAGAGCCATACGGGACTACCTGGTCACTTCAGTTCTCTAGTTCATGTAATATACAACCTGTATCTTACTCATAAGGAAACAAGAGACTTGAGGCAGTTGAGTGACTTGCCCAAGGCCATAGTGATGAGGGCACAGTCTCTGGGAACCCCCTTGAGTCTGGAGTGCGGTCTCTGGGAGTCCCCTTGAGCTGTCCCTGAGTCTTCCAGCTGGATCTGGCCTTCCCCTAGGGCCACAAGCCTCACGTTGTCTTTGGGCCCAGATCTCTCCCTCTATTGTTACTTTAGATATGCATGCCTTCAGTTACTTCCCAACCTTTGATATTCCTTCAGGAACTTCCTGCCCTTAATTCTATTCTCTTGGTTCCTGGACTCTGACCCCACCTGGTCCTCCTTAGACTTCCCCTCAAGACCCTCCCCTAAACCCCTCCTCTAGTCACCCCAGACCACCCCTCAATCCCTTCTACAATCTTTGTGTATATAATCTCCATCTTGCCTCCATGAAGGTGCTCAGATTCAATCTAATTCAGTAGGTTGAATCTGGCCCGCTTGTGGAAACAGGCGTCACAAGGGGGGAGGGGGGAATTTCTTAAGACAGCCCATTGTGGTGAATCCCTAATAAACTTTCTCTTTTCCCTTGGCTGAGAAGGCTTGAGTCGAATTCTTTCGGCAGGACCCAGCATGTAGGTATTTTGGGGCTGTGGTGGTCACCCCTAGAAACATATGGTTCCCTACAATCATCATTTACAAAAACCTCTTCAATAGCAGCATGCATTTAAGGACAAAGTTGGACCTAAAACTCAAGGCTTCTGATTTCCAAGTGAATGGGACGGAAAATTGTGAAGACTTCACAGGGTATGTCTAATGGAGAGGTTTTGGGATTTGATTTGGCTTTGTGATTTTGGAAGGCAAGGGCCTGGAACTGTGGGCGCCCTTCCCCCTCTCTGTCTCAAATGTTAGAAGATAATGAACTTCCTGTGAGCTATTTGTTCTCTGATCCAGGAAGGGTCTCTCCTCCCCTCCCCACCCCCATTTGTTCTCCTAGACTTTCAGACGCCACTCTGGCAGTTAAGTTCTGATAGGGAAAAACCTGAATGGACCGGATCAATCTCGGTCCTCTGTGTAGTTTTCACGCCTAGACTGTAAGCCCATCTCCCAGCCAATGGTGAGAAGGGATAGAGGTGGGTGGGAATCTTTTTCGTTAAGACTATAAATTAAGGCAGGTTCCCTTTTACCTCGCCTCCTCCATTATGGAGGTGTGCCCAAATCTTGCAAGGTTTGTAGAATAAATTTACTTTGTTTCTCTTAAAGATGTCTCTCCTATTATTTAAAAATTCTGTCCCATACACAAGGCAGTAGTCTTCCTGTAATATTGTACATCTAGAGGTTATTTGGGGAGGTCAAGGCATGGGAAGAGGGAAACTATGGCTATCTTCAAGCATTTGAAAGGATGTCATATGGAAGAGAGCTAAAAGCTGTGTTGATTAGTCCAGAAAGAAGAATGAAGACCAAAGGGGTGGACAGAGAGTCAGATTTGTGGTCAATATAAAGAAGAAATTGCTAGTAATTAGATCTGTACAAAAATGATTTTGTGCTTTCGTACAAGCAAGAGCCGCTAAGTGATTATTCCCACCCACCCTCAGCGATATTATGGAGGGTATGATGCAGTCCAAAGAGCTGTTGGCTGGAGAGTCAGAGGAATGAGATTTTGCCTGGTTTTGCCACTTATTCTTTCTGTATCCATGGCCAAATTACTTAATTTCTCTGGGCCTCAGTTCCCTTATCTGCACAATGATAGTATAGAACTAGATGACACCTAGTTTCTGTAGTTCAGAAATCCAAATCCTATTCTCAAACACCATCTTCTTAACCAGCTATTCACCAAGTCTGTCTATTTTTTTCTCATGCTCTTTCCTTTGATCAACAAATATGAAAATGCCAGTTGTGCCCTTAAAGTTATAGAATTATAGGACTGATCTAGAGCTGGAATGGATATTGGAGGCCATCTACTCACTAGATTCTAATCTAACACTCTCATTTTACAAATGAAGAAACCAAAACCCAGAGAGGTTGTCTTCATTTTCTTACTCAAGGCCTCATCATGTTTAGCAATGTTTCCTAAATTCCTTCTGGCTGTTTCACTTCTCCCCAAATGAATCACCAGAAGTAAGCAGGAGTTTTCAAGTTTGACAGGCCTCTGGGAAGGTTCTTCACCACATTCCAGATACATGCTCTAGGAAGATGTAAGACTCCTCCATTATTAATGTCAGGTGGACAAATATCTACTTCGGTATCTTTCAGCAGGAAGGCATCACCACTAACATTTCTATTTCTTTCTCCTCCCTTTCCTCCTCCTCTTTCTCTTTTTCTTTTACCTTCCTTCCTCCCACTTTGCCCCCTCCCAAAAAAAAGTTACCCTCATCACAGTTGATCAATGAGAGAAGAATACTGGGGATAAAACCATATCAAGAGTAAGCAGGGCAGCTAGGTGGTGCAGTGAGTAGAGCACTGGCCCTGGAATCAGGAGTTCAAATCTGGCCTCAGACACTTGACACACTAACTGTGTGACCTTGGGCAAGTCACTTAACCCCAATTGCCCTGACTGCCTGCTCCCCTCCAAAAAAGAAAAAAAAAAAGAACAAGGAAAACAGTAAGTCTTGGAACCTAACTTGATAGAGGTTTCAAAACAATGGTATTTAGATATAGCCTGAGGCCCCTTCAGAAGGTCTACAAGTCTGAGAACAAAGGTTGAACAACAACAAGGGTCTGCATGAGATCTCTACACAGAGAGAGAAGGACTTCCAGAGCAGGTGATGTGAGTTAAACCTTGTCACACATATTTCTTACTTGTGTGTCTCACTACTATTATGGTCTAAGTTAAGCCTACTCCTCACATGGATGCTGTGTGAATTTGTGGAAAGGAGTGAAGCCAGGTTATTAGGAGAAGGTTTTGTATTAATTGTCTTTACTGTGTTATCTGAGAGTGGTGGTAGTTGCCCTCTGGGAACCCAACCAGCCAATTCAAACGAAAGTTAGGAAATACTGCTATTTTATTTCCTTCTTCTCCTCCTCCTCCTCCTTGTCCTTCTCCTTCTTCTTTTCAAAAAGCTAGGACAATTTACTTTTTGCTCTGTGCAGTTTTCATTTTGATTTTTTAAAATATAGCTCCGAAAAAACAGGCTTTAAAAAAGCCTACTATGTTTTAAATGGAGCTACTTAACTACACTTTTAAACCCAAAGCATTCTGGCTTTCTTTTTTTTTTAATTTTTTTATTTAAATTTATTTATTTAACATATTTGGTTTTCAGCATTGATTTTCACAACAGTTTGAATTACAAATTTTCTCCCCATTTCTACCCTCCCCCCCACTCCAAGATGGCTTATATTCTGGTTGCCCTGTTCCCCAGTCAGCCCTCCCCTCTATCACCCCCCTCCCCTCTCATCCCCTTTTCCCTTCCTTTCTTGTAGGGCAAGATAAATTTCTACGCCCCATTGCCTGTGTATCTTATTTTTTAGTTGCATACAAAAACTTTTTTTGTTTTTGAACATCTGATTTTAAAACTTTGAGTTCCAAATTCTCTTCCCTCTTCCCTTCCCACCCACCCTCCCTAAGAAGCCGAGCAATTCAACCTAGGCCACACATGTATTATTATGTATAACCCTTCCACAATACTCATGTTGTGAAAGGCTAACTACATTTTGCTCCTTCCCAACCCATACCGCTTTATTGAATTTTCTCCCTTGACCCTGTCCCCTTTCCAAAGTGTTTGTTTTGATTACCTCCACCCCCATCTGCCCTCCCCTCCATCATCCCCCCCCCTTTTATTTTATTTTTTTTTATCTTCCTCCCTCTTCTTTCCTGTGGGGTAAGATACCCAACTGAGTATGTATGGTATTCCCCCTCAGGCCAAATCTGATGAGAGCAAGATTCACTCATTCCCCCCTCACCTGCCCTCTCCCCTCCTCCCACAGAACTGCTTCCTCTTGCCACCTTTATGCGAGATAATCCACCCCATTCTATCTCTCCCTATCTCCCTCTCTCAGTATGTTGCTCTCTCATCCCTTAATTTCATTTTATTTCTTTTAGATATCTTCCCTTCATCTTCAACTCATCCTGTGTCTGCTCTCTCTCTTTTACATATATATATATATATATATATATATATATATATATATAAACACACACATATATATACACACATACATATATATACACATAGATATATACATACATACACATTCACTTACATATATACATAAACATATATATATATATATATGCATATTCCCTTCAACTACCCTAATACTGAGGTCTCATGAATCATACTCATCATCTTTCCATGTAGGAATGTAAACAAAACAGTTCAACTTTAGTAAATCCCTTGCAATTTCCGTTTCTTGATTACCTTTTCATGCTTCTCTTGATTCTTGTGTTTGAAAGTCAAATTTTCTATTCAGTTCTGGTCTTTTCACTGAGAAAGCTTGAAAGTCCTCTATTTTATTGAAACTCCATATTTTGCCTTGGAACATGATACTCAGTTTTGCTGGGTAGGTGATTCTAAGTTTTAATCCTAGCTCCATTGACCTCTGGAATATCGCATTCCAAGCCCTTCGATCTCTTAATGTAGAAGCTGCCAGATCTTGGGTTATTCTGATTGGGTTTCCACAATACTCAAATTGTTTCTTTCTGGCTGCTTACAGTATTTTCTCCTTGATCTGGGAGCTCTGGAATTTGGCAACAATATTCCTAGGAGATTTCTTTTTGGGATCTATTTGAGGAGGCAATCGATGACTTCTTTCAATTTCTATTTTGCCCTGTGGCTCTAGAATATCAGGGCAGTTCTCCTTGATAATTTCTTGAAAGATGGTATCTAGCCTCTTTTTTTGATCATGGCTTTCAGGTAGTCCAATAATTTTTAAATTATCTCTCCTGGATCTATTTTCCAGGTCAGTGGTTTTTCCAAGGAGATATTTCACATTGTCTTCCATTTTTTCATTCCTTTGGTTCTGTTTTATAATATCTTGATTTCTCATAAAGTCACTAGCTTCCACTTGCTCCAATCTAATTTTTAGGGTAGTATTTTCTTCAGTGGTCTTTTGGACCTCCTTTTCCATTTGGCTAATTCTGCCTTTCAAGGCATTCTTCTCCTCATTGGCTTTTTGGAGCTCTTTTGCCATTTGAGTTAGTCTGTTTTTTAAGGTGTTGTTTTCTTCAGTGTATTTTTCAGTATTTTTTTGGGTCTCCTTTAGCAAGTCATTGACTTGTTTTTCATGGTTTTCTCGCATCCTTCTCATTTCTCTTCCCAATTTTTCCTCTACTTCTCTAACTTGCTTTTCCAAATCCTTTTTGAGTTCTTCTATGGCCTGGGGCCAGTTCATGTTTTTCTTGGAGGCTTTGGTTGTAGGCTCTATGACTTTGTTGTCTTCTTTAGGCTGTATGTTTTGGTCTTCTTTGTCACCAAAGAAAGAATCCAAAGTCTGAGACTGAATCTGGGCACGTTTTCGCTGCCTGGCCATATTCCCAACCAACTAACTTGACCCTTGAGTTTTTCAGTGGGGTATGACTGCTTGTAGATTACAGAGTTCTATGTTCCACGTTTGGGGGGGAGGTGCCAGCTCTGTCAGACCCGCACTACTCCTTCCCCAAGAACCCCCAGTCCAGGCTGGGCTTAGATCTTCAGCAGGCTGTTGCACTCCTGCTCTGATCCGCCACTTAATTCCTCCCACCAGGTGGGTCTGGAGCAGGAAGTAACAACAGCTGTAGCTGCCCCACCTCCGCTGCCCCCAGGGCTGGAAGCCGAACCGCAAACTCCTTCCACTCCCGCAGCTTTTCCCACTAACCATCTCCGCAGTCTTTGGTGTTTGTGGGTCGAGGGGTCTGGTAACTGCCGCAGCTCACATATTCAGGGCACTAGGGCCCCCTCCGCCCAGCTTCTGTTCTGGATGGTCCACGCCGCTCAGGCTGGGCTCTGCTCCACTCTGTTCCCAGCTCCCAGCTCTGTGTGGAATAGACCTCACCCAGAGACCATCCAGGCTGTCCTGGGCTGGAGCCCTGCTTCCCTCTGCTGTTCTGTGGGTTCTGCCGTTCTAGAATTGGTTCAGAGCCATTTTTATAGGTTTTTGGAGGGACTCGGGTACGGAGCTCACTCTAGTCCGTGCTTACCAGCTGCCATCTTGGCTCCGCCCCCCAGCATTCTGGCTTTCATTGAATGGCCAATCATAGCCCCAGCCCCAGCCTCTGTGGCTCATTGTTTAGGTTTTGATGGCTTAGAATGACTATGCAAATACCAATTGTTTTCTGTTCTGGCCAGAAACTCTTCGTCTCCTAGATTAATGTCTCTGTGATACTAAATTGGAACATCTGTTGTCTCAATTCTTACCTAGCCCTTAGTCATTGAATGGGTGTGGCCTCAGACAAACTGAGACCTGAGAAAGACCTTAATTTAGAAGGGCCAAGGTCACCCACTTCATCCTGGGCCATGCCAGTCATCTTGACCTTTGTCTTTCTTGCCACTGAACTCTAACAACTCTGGAGGAGAAAGTGAGGCTGATGACTTTTTGAAGCTAGGGCTACCTCACACAAATTTAATTTGTTCACAAGTCAAGACATCATTAACATGATATCATCGGTTCTCTCTTCTCAACATCTGATTCCTCATCCTTCTCTGGGTAAACCTGCTTTGCTGCAGGCAAATATGAAACCATTTGCCTTTATTGGGTTTCTATTTTGTTTTATTATTAATAATATAACAGCATTGTTTTCTCTTTGTTTTCCACCACAAATGCATTCTAGCTACATTTTAGCTTGAATAGAACTGTTTCTCTGAAAAAACAAAAACATTTTCCATCTTGCAAACAATTGATACACAAATGAACTTTTGTACCACAACCCATTAAATGTGTTAAGGTCTTAAGTAATAAGGACCTACCATGGCTCTCAGTCTTCTGGGTTTTGGTGAAAATGTCACTGACTTAATAACCCATAAATTACCAACTCCATCAATTGTTTCACTTCCAAAATGTTTTGGAAACATAAAGAAGACATAGAAAAGGTACTCAGTTCTAGTTTTTGTTGCTTCTAGTCTCCCTCAGTCACAAACATCACAGTTTCTACCCTTGAAATCATACTTTGGATTATGTTCAGAAAACTGTGGTTTTCTGTTTTCTCAGACACCTAGGCAGAGTAGGATTATCATCAAAGCTCTGCCTGGTCATAGGCCAGATATACCACTTCCCCTCCTCCCCCAAGATTGTTGTGTTTGTCCTTCATTTTCAAAGAGGACTATGACATCAGGGAAATGATGACATGACTTGCAGTTGACTTTGATTTGAGTGAGGGAAGGCTGTGCAAGGTCACCAGCCTCACTTTCGCCTCCAGAGCCATCTGGATCTGGTGACCAGATATTCATCAGAATGACTGGAGATACCCAGGATGAAATGGGAGACCCTGGCCCTTTTAGGTTAGGGCTTTTTTATGTACTCACTTAGAGTGAGGTAATGCCCATTCAGTGAATAGGCTTCTTTAAGAAGTGAGTCTGACTAGATTTCTTTTTCTTCCTTCCTTCCTTTATCTTTCTTTCTTTCTTTCTTTCTTTCTTTCTTTCTTTCTTTCTTTCTTTCTTTATTTATTTATTTCTCTCTTCGTCCCTTTCTTCCTTCCTTCCTTCCTTTCTTTCCTTCTTTCTCAAAACCTTAAACCCAGTTCACTCTGAAGCTCATAGATTGGACCATAATAGGTCCCTGCCCAAGCTCCACTTAGGGCCTCCCCCAAGAAGGGTTTTTGCATCCTCCTGCTTGGCAAGTGACAGTGTTCTTGCTACTGTTCACCCTGGTCAGAGATAAGTGAGGCTGAATTACCTCACTTTTGAATTGCTGAACTGAATTATTCAACAAGAATTTTCAAGTACCTACTGTGTATGTGAGAAGCATTGTACTAGGCTTCTGGGATACAAGGACAAAAAAGGAAATAGTCTCTTCCCCCAAGAAACTTACATTCTACATAGGGGAAAGAAACATGTACCCAGATTAAACCCATTTCACCCTAAAGCTCATAGATTGGACCACAATAGGTCCCTGCCCAAGCTCCACTTAAACATGAGATAGTTCAGTGGAAAGGGGTTGGAGTGAAAGAACCTGGGCTAAAATCTTGGTTTTCGTTAGCTAACTGACTGTGGGCAAGTCATTTTTCTCCCTCTGGATATCACTTTCCCTATCTGTAAAATGAAAGGGACCCCTCTTCAGAATACCATTTAGAAGACTTCTCAGTTACAAGACTTTCAAATTCCCTTTGTTAAACCTGAAAGTTAGGTTGAAGGAAACAACAGAGCTAGGTGATAGAAAAATCCATGTTGTTTATTATTTACCCTTAAAGCATAGCTAAGCTAGCTTACTTGTACGTACAAGGAGTCAGAGCTCCTGGCTGTCTGAACAAAGCAATGAGAAAACATATACGTTATTTTAGCAGACCCAGCAAGCCTGTGTTACCTCATTTTTTATGACCCCCATGTATGTTTAACCATGATACAAGAAGAGGATTTTCCTTAATGGAATAGGGTTGTAAAGAATGTTGACAAAGGTCAGTTAATATTAAGCGAGGTAGTCTCTCTTAGGGTTAGGGTCTCATCCTTTAATGGCTAACAGGGGTATGAATATCCTTAGGTCAGTCTGATCTGGCCTTGTTGACAGTGGTAAGGGTATTTCCTGAGCAAACTCTAGAGAAGCCCTTTTACATTGTGTTCATTCTTTACTGCTTTTCGATGAAGGAGTACTGGAGGCTTTGAAATGTGGGCTTTGAAATGTCTACAGAGTGAGCTGCCAGAAGCCCAGGTCCTGGATCTTCTTCCAGTTACTCATTAATTCAGGCTCTGGGTCTGGTTGAAATTAAAAATGGTATAAAATGTTCCACACCTTCTAACTCTAATTCTGACTTAGTGGGAGAGAAGTATTAATAATCAGAGAACAGGAACTGAGGCAGAACTTGACAACTTCCTCTCTGAAATGGGTATTGATTTAATGTAAGGGTTCTTGGATTTTTCAGAGGGCTGTGAACTTGGATAGGAAAAAAAATGATATCTTTATTTCAATATCTTTTCCTTTGTACTCATACATATTTTACAATTGTACTCGGGACACCACTCTACTTGTCGATCTTTATTTCATGCAACATTTTTTCATGTGTCTCATGTTCCAAACAAACTAGACTTGTCTGTGCTCTCCAATACACTGAACTTTCCAGACTCCAAACCTTTGTTTGCATTGTTTCCAATGCCTGAGATATCATCTTTCATCCTCTCTGATAAATGTTTGCTGAATGAAAGAATGAATTCCTTTCCTAAAATCAACACAGATGAGTTTTTGTCTTGATTCAACTCATTTCAGCTGGGTGTTTCAGCAATCCCATTCATTTCTTGAAAGCTGACAATATGAAATGTATTTCTGTCACTGTCTTACTCCCACAGCTTATAGAACCCCACCCTCTGGCTGGCCCCCTACACATCTTAATAAATACTTTGCCTAATAAAACTTGTGCTTGTCATCTTTGGTCTCTTTCCTGTCAATTAGGACTTGTTTAGGTTATAATATTATAGTTGTCTCAGCATTTCTACAATACATCATGAGATCCAGCAGAGTTGCTATATAATACAAACACACAGATGCTGTTTTTAATCTAAATAGGCCACTCTTGAAGGCCACATGAGAGGTCTTTAAATGGGAAATATATGTACATAGTTATGTCACTGAAGGATTTATAGCTGTCTCTGTAATTTTATGCCAAAGTGGGGGGAAATGCATGGCCTGTGTTTAGACCTATGTTTAGAATAAATGACAACGCCGATTATAGGACAGGCCCAAAGTGCATTCATGAGTCAATCACATGCTTTCCTTAAGTAAACCAAACTTCTGCATACCTACCAATAATTTAGATTTGTTTGTATCATAGGCTCTGTGATTCTGCCAACAGTTTGATACACTATGTGGGACACCATCCCAGAAGATACTTGTAAATCATGTTTGCTACAAGTAAATATCCCTATTTTCAATATACCTCACATTGTAATAAGCATTGTATCTCGGCCTAAATTAAGAACCATTACATTGGAACAAAAGGGTACCATGTTGAGGGGAAAAAACAGAATGCATATAATTATTTAGACATTACTCTACATAAATGAATTTCTTAGTTAAAAGGAGAAGCAGATGGTCAAAGCAGAGGGAATATTATATTTTTATTTTTCTATGTCACTTTTCCTTCAGGCCACAGCAATGACACTAAAGAAGCAGACTTCAGGTTTTGTTCTGAAATAAGACAAGCTTCTTTTATGTTGACAGAGGGATACTTTGCTATTTAATATCTTCATCCTTCTTATGACTGAATGTTTGCCAGAGGGCCTATACCCTTGCTTGTGTATGGGTCCTAAGAACCTACACAGCAAGGCTTTCACCCACTGCGGACACAAAGAAATAGACTAAAAGACTGTCTGCCACCAGGGGCATTTCCTTTCCTCCTGTGAGTAGACAGCCTTGGAGTAGGATGCATTACAGACTCTGAGTCTGGATTTCAATATGGTTTGCAGCAACTATAATTATGTGAAAGAAATGGAGGTATCAGAATGATGAAGGCTGGTGGATTGAAGGGAGGGGAGGAAAATTCCAAAACAGATCCTCTGTGTATGAACAGAGCAAGAGGACTAAAAAGCCCTGAACATGCCCTCAATACAGTTGATCACAACTCAAGTTTCCCAGTAATACCACCTAGTTCTTTCTTGTTGAAAATCCTGTTTTTAGTCTCCCTAATCTTCCCAGGATATATTTCTTGAATATGATTTGGTCTCCCTTCCACATAACACACACACATACACACACACACACACACACACACACACACACACACACACACTTGCCTTTATACAAACTAATGGTATCTTTTGAGCCCTCTTGGAGCTCTCAACAACATGCTGGCAAATATGACCTATAGTAATAACCTTTGAGGCCAGGGAGTCAGCCAAAAGTTAGGTAAAAGGCCCTCCACTACCTCCAGCCCCACCTTACTCAAAAGAATTCCCTAAGGTTGAGGTTGAATAGGTAAGTGGGAGAGGTGAGGAAATGTATTAAGTCAGGAAAACATAAAAAAAGCCATCCTTCATATTCAATGGTAGTGATCGTCAAAACTCTCTCAGAGAGAGTCTGGCAAACATTTCCATTTCTGGGCTCTGAGGTACCCCTGGGGATCAGTGGGATGGCTTTTCCTAATGCTGTTGGCTCAAGCCCCCATTTTTGTATGTTCTCCCCACTGTTAACCATGAGCAATTAGCACACTATTTTCACTTAACCAATTAAAATCAATTAGGTTTTTTTTTCCAGAAACGGTATTTATTTACTGTGAGTATGTAGCAAGAAGTATAATCATTTCTCCCCCAACATCTGGGAGACAAACTCCACCCCAAACCCCAACCACATACACACACACACACACACACCCCTCTAGGGAAAGTGGAACATAATTTATGGTAGTTTCTACATAGCATTTGACCCAACGAGTTCATTTCCAAATAGAGCACAACCAGTGAGTGGGTGAGTCCAAATCTCTGCCACTGCTGGACTGGGCCGAGCAGGTTGCTCAGGACTTTACTCCTCACCATCTGGCTTTCTTGTTATGGATTCCAGCTCCCAAACTTCTGGCAGCTCACTCTGTAGACATTTCAAAGCCCACATTTCAAAGCCTGCAGTACTCCTTCATTGAAAAGCAGTAAAGAATGAACACAACATAAAACAACCACAAGGCCATACACTCTCAGCTTCTTACTGACCCCAGAGGGCCAAAACTTCTGTCCCAGCACTTCATCCTCCTTCTCAAATACCAGCCAGGAAGGAAAGAACCAGAGCCGAGAAATTTTCTTTGACTAATTACTGATTTTTGAATACACCATGGTTCCAGCTCTGCAACCAATGAAAAAATTTCCTCTTCATCACATGGTTATCATAACCAAATAGTTATAAAATGTGTATGTATGCTCCAAATTGGGGAGGAAGGCCTCCTGTTACACATCATTATGCCTTAGAGACAGCTAGGTGGCCCAGAGGATAGAGTACTGTATATGCAGTCAGTAAGACCTGAATTCAAATCTATTTTTGGATAATGACTAGCTGTGTGGGCAAGTCATGTAGCCTCCACAGGCCTCAGTCTCCTCACATGTAAAGTGAGCATAATAACAGCACCCACCTCCCAGGATTGCCATGAGGATAAAATGAGCTAATATTTGTCAAGTGAGTAGCACAGTGCCTGGCACAAAGGAGATGCTATATAAGTTGCTTATTCTTTTCTCCATTCCCCTTCACCCCACCTTCCACCCCTGCTTTCCAGAAGCAGACTCCCCAGCCTCTTCCACATAGAAACTGTACTAGCCAATCATGCTTCTTACTTCCCCCTTCCTCCTTACTTCCCCCATTACACCATCATCATCATCACTTGCCACATAGAACTCTCATGGACCTTCATCCCTCCTTCCTTTGGAGGGCCAGAAGATCCTTAGTTCTGAGTGACCAAGGGGTCCCAAAGTATTCTTGGTAAGGGGTTGATTGATCACAGGCCTGTAAGTGTGGCATCACTATGGTAAGTAAAAGCAACAGCAACAAAAAGCCGCAGCTCTTCTATTAAGGATTTCGACAAAAAGCTTATAGTTTTAAGTCCCTTTTCAAATCTTTCAACCCTCTCTTACAAAGCTTTCTTTTACTTTCATCATGTTTTCCAAGGTTTGTTAGGGAACGTCTCTTGGTAATTCATTTTTGTCATAACTACAAAACTTTAAGAGATGAAATAGATAGAGGCTCTCCTTTCAGCCTCTGGAAAAATATCTATACTTTCCTCAGTGAGACTGGAAAATGCACCAACCATTTTCAATTGGACTTTTCTTTGGATATTTTGATGACATTTTTTAACCTTTGCTGACAAGTTTACTTCACTGAAAACAAACAGAGGGGAACCATGGACTGTGTTATACTCCCATATTTCTGTCTGCTAAATGAACCAAGCTTTTGAAAAAGAACTCTTCTCTCGACATCTAGAACTTTTCTGATGGGTTTTTTTCTTCCTTCTTTTTCAAACCTCAAGCCACTTAACTTTTATCTTGGCTTATTACTTATATCTCTTCTCTTACATAGTAATAATCCATGTTTACATAGAGCTTTAGGGTTTACAAAATGTTTTTCTCAGAACTCTTAGCACAATTATTATTATCTACATTTTACAAATTAAAAAAAAACACTGAAGGACAGGAAAATTAAGAGGCTTGCCTAGGGTCCCATAATAAATGTCAGAGATGAGTTTTCTAGCCCCATGAGTTTTCTAGCCCCTTCTTTCACCACATCATTCCAAGATAATTTTCCCCATCAATAAAACAGAAATGTGTAATTCACAGACAGCACCATCATTCAGCCTCTGTTGTTTATACCCATTTTGATTGCCAGGTTTGTTATGAAGAATAACAGACCCTTGAGAAATTTACAATCTAATATGAGCTCACTCCACTGTGCATCTGTTGTCTTGCCTGGTCTCAACTCCACAGAACAAGATGTCCCTCCCAGGTTAAGCTCATCACCATGCCCCTAACTCAAAGCTTGACAGACACTATCCCCCTCAGCCTCCTCTTCTCTGATTGGTTTCTGGAGGAAGGATTACCAAACTCCTTCCAATGCCTTTCTTTAAAGAGGATGGAAACTGAACTTTTTGGTTCACTACACTATGCATCTGCTGCCCTGCCTGGTCTCAAATCCATGGAACAAAATATTCCTGCAATGGGTACCCCTGATGTCTCATTCAATTTCTCCCTCACCCTTTCCTGCCTCCTTTTGTGTGTTGTCTCACCGTTTAGATTGTAAGTTCTTTGAGAGCAGAGACTGTCTTCCTTTTTTATTAATTGTATCCCCAGAGCTTAGCACTTTACCTGGCATACTGTAGGTGTTTGATAAATGTTTATTGGATTGGTTGGGAATTGCCAAATAGAACAAAAGAAACTGAAAACCATGGAAGGAAATGACTTGAAGTGAGTTCTGAGGCTGAGCTACTTCATTAAAAACAAAAATGTCTATTCCAATAGAACCTTTACTTTTAAAAATGCTTATATTTAAAAAGGAAAGAAAGAAAAATGCCTCAGTGTCACCCAAAATCACTTAGTTATTACTTGGATGGATCTTCTCAATCCTCAATCCATCTGTCTAGGAAGGGATCTTATCAAGTCATTCAGATGAGAAAGCAATGCCTCATCATTAGCCAACATCTCAAACTTAGTATCCATAAATGAATTCATCCTCATCCACCACCAGGAAAAAAACAGTTTCCAACCGCTTCCCACATCTTCTGCTTGTGTCCTTGTTACCCAGGCTCAAACATCATCTTTGCATCATATGCTTTTTTCCTCATTTCTTCATTGGATTCAGTCACCAAATATTGCCAATTGTTTTTCCTTTTAGATAATTTTTGTGGGCGTCTCTTCCTCTCCATTCTCACTGTCATCACCACAGTATCAGTAGATGCTTATCCTTTCTCACCTAGATTATTTAATCATCTTTCTAACTATTCTCCCTGCTATCAACATATCCCACACTGATCTACCACCAGACCTAAAACCTCACATTCTTCATTCTCCCATGCTCAAAATTCTCCATTCTTCATTAGCTAGATCATAGGAACATGGATTTATGATTCTCTATAAGATCTTAGAGACTGTCAAGTCCATTTCCTTCATTGTACAGAAGAGAAAATTGAAGATCAGAAAGGTTAAGTAACTTTCCCAGGGTCATACACCTAGTACGTACCTTCAGGCCCATATTTTCTTGACTCCAGCTCCAGTATTGTATCCACTCTACCATGCTTACCTGGAGTATGGATCCTGATACTTCTTCCTAGCTTTCCCAGACTTCCGCAATCTGGACCCACTCCACCCATCTGGTTTTATTTTTTTCCTAACAAGACCCTTCTACTCTCACCAGGTCAGTCTATTCACTGCCGTTGTTGTTCTCGTTCGAGTCATTTTCAGTCATGGCCCACTCTCCATGACCCTATTTGGGTTTTCTTGGCAGAGGTACTGGAGTGGTTTGCTGTTTCCCACACTAGCTCATTTTACAGATGAGGAAACTGAGGCAAACAGAATTAAGTTACTTGCCTAGGGTCACACAACTAGTCAGTGTCTGAGGCCAGATTTGAACTCCATGAGAAATTGTAAGTTCCCAAGGATGAAATTTTGAAGATACAATAAGAATTTATTCCAATTAGAATGAAAAGAGTAACTGTCTAATGAGACTAATGCAGATACATAGAGACCAAATGAAACAGCTAAAATTTTTAAAAGATACTTATAGAAGATAGAAGCAAGAAGAAGAAGAAATCCAAATGTAGGTTATTTCCTTCCAAGAATAGTGTTTGGAGTGCTAAAGCTTAAAGTGAGCTGAGGCTGGTAAGGAAAGCAAAGGACACCAAATAGGGCATAAAAAGTGATTTGGAGAGGAGAGGATAAAAAAATGGATAGGACAACTGTGTAGTATGCATGAGAATGTGAAAGGCACAGCAGGACAAATATATTGACTTTCAAAAAAGCTAATAGAGTAGAGCCTGAAAATTATAGTCTCTCGAGCTTGACTTCAATTCCTTGAAAATCCTAGAATGTATTGTTGAAGGAATAGTTAGTGAACATCTAAAAAAGACATCTCAAAGAACTAACTAGCATCACTTCATTGAGGACATGCCATGCCAGTCTAAAATTTCCCTTTTTGAAAGTTACAAAATTATTAGGTGTGGAGAATATTGCAAATAAACTGGACCTAGGTTTTAGCAACATAGCTGATAACATTTCTCATGTTCTTGCTGTATGTGGAAGAAAAACTGGAGAGATGTGGGCCATACAATAATGTGGAGTCAGAACTGATTGAATGACCAGATCCGATGGTTAGATATCAACTTGAAATGAGGTCTTCAGGGGAGTGCCACAGACATTTCTTCTTCAACCTGTCCTGTTTAACAATGACTTGGGTAAAATTTGTTGAGGAGATTCTGCTCAGGACTAAGTGACCTCTGAGCTCCCTTTCAGTTCTAAAATTCTATAATTCTGTAAAACACACCATACATACTGCTGAATGAAGGTGGAGAAAATCATGTACCTGTATTGACCGAATCTACTATAGATTTATATTATATAACTTCAGTTGGCACTGTTTTCTAGGCAATCCTACTATACCTCCCTTAACATTCATTATCCTACTCTCCACAGTAGCTCTTCTAAACCTTTTCATCCCTCCTCAAACTTCCCATGACTCCCCTTTCCCCCACCCTATCAAATGAGAAATTTGCCTTTTATTTTACAGAAAAAAAAACTGAGGCTATTTACTATGAAATTCCTCTTCTCTCTTCTTCCTCTTCTATCGCTCAGATGCCTTCTGCCAGTTTCTCATCCTTCACCCCTGTCTCATAGGATGAAGTGGCCTTACTCTTTACAAAGGCTGGGTCACACTTGAGGACCTAGAGGGCCACATGTGGTTTTGAGGCTGCAATTTCCCCACCCATCCTCTACTCACTCAAGAGATCCCATTCTATCTCAACTCCCTCCAACAGATTGTTCTTTCTCTTATGCCCACTCTTTCACTTTCAATATCTCCTTATCTACTGGCTCATTTCTGTATTGCCTACAAACATGCCCATGTGACCCCTATACTGAAAAGGCCCTTATTTGATCCTTCTATTACTGCTAACTATTGTCGTATGTCTCTTCTTTGTAACTCAATTTCTTAGAAAAAACCATCTGTGATAAGGAGGTGCCTCTACTTTTTCTCAATTCACTCTCTTCTTAACCCTTTACAATCTGACTTCCAACCTTATCATTCCACCAAACTGCTCTGATCTCTTAGTTGCCACATCCAATGGTCTTTTCTCAATCCTCATTCTTCTTCGCCTTTCTGCAGCCTTTGACGCTGTTGATGACTCTACTCTTTTCTCTAGGTTTTCAGAATTATCACTCTCACCTGGTTTTTCTCCTACATATATAACCTATATAACCACTCCTTCTCTGTCTCTTTTGCTGCTCCTTCTTCAGATCATGCCCTCTAACTACAGGTGTCCCTCGGGGATTCTGTCCTGGACCCTCTTCTCTTCTCCTTCTATACTATTTCACTCAGCGATCCCATCAGCTCCTTTGGATTTAATTACCATCTTTGTGCTAATGATTCTCAAATCTACCTTTTCTGCCCCAATCTCTCTGCTGACCTCCAATTGTCTTTCAAACATCTCAAAGTGGATGTCCAGTGGACATCTTAAACTCAATATGTCCGTAAGAGAACTCATTGTCTTCTTCTTTAAATTCTCCCCCACCCCCAGCTTCCCTATTACTATTGAAGGCAACTTCATCCTCCCAGCATCTCGGGCTCACAATCTAAGAGTCATTTTGGATTCCTCACTATCACCCACCCCCTTTATGTCCAAGTTATTGTCAAATACTGCCAATTTTACCTTTGTAACATCTCTCAAATATGCTCCCTTCTCTCTGACACTGCCACCATTCTGGTGCAGGTCTTCCTCACCTTGTGCCTTGATTATTCCAACAGCCTGCTGGTAGGTCTGCCTGCCTCAAGTATCCTCCCTCCAATCCATCCTGCATTCAGCCACTAAAGTGATTTTCCTAAAGCACAAGTCCAGTCTTGTCATACAAACACAAACACAAACTCCCTCCCTCCCCCCCCCCCCTCTCTCTCTCCCTCTCTCTCTCTCTCTCTCTCCCTCCCTCTCTCTCTCTCTCTCTCTCTCTCTCTCTCTCTCTCTCTCAATAAACCCCAGAGGCTGCCATTTGTTTCCAGGAGCAAAAAGATGCTCTGTTTTCATTCAAAGTCCTTCATAACCTAGACCCCTCTTACCTTTCCAGTCTTCTTACATCTTACTCGTACTTATACCATACACATACTTTTCAATCTAGTGCCTGACCACATGACTGTTCCAACAACCAAACCACTACATATCTCGGTTTTGGGCATTTTCTCTGACTGTCCCTCATGCCTGGAATGTTCTCCCTCCTCCACTCAGACTACTCACTTCCCTGGCTCCCTTTAAGTGCCAGCTAAAATCCTCCCTTCTACAAAGAACCTTCCCCTTTTAATTCCAGTGCCTTCTTTCTGTTAATTATTTCCTATTTATCCTATACATAACTTGCTTTGTATATATTTGTTTGCATGTTTTCTCACCCATTAGATTGTAATGTCTTTGAGGGCAGGGACTATCTTTAGTCTCTTGTATTGGAAACACTCAGCACAGTGCCTGACACCTAGTAGGCACTTAATAAAGGTTTGTTAATTGATTGATATATAGATAAATTACTTAAACTTAAGTAACTATAATAAAATGCAAAATGTAGTACATATAGGCTATGGGGGGGGGATAATTATCTCAACTCTTGCTTCTTCTGGCAATTTGGATCCTCAGGATGCAACTACTACTCTTCTCAGGGTATTAGAGAACCCCAAGGGATGAGGAGATATCTTTCTCTACTATTATAATTCAGAAGTCTTGTATATTTCTTGTATCTTTCCAGTGTCTCTTCAACAGTATCTCCTCAATGTCAATTAATCAACTACTGTCAATTAGCTTCCATAATGGGATACCTACTAAGAAAGTATAGTGAGGACAGAATAAGAGCATCCCCCTGAACCAGGGAATATTCTCCCATCTACATACTCACTAGGTCTGCGGAAAGGTGGATTAAAATTTAAAGTGGTTGTTAGAAAGCATTCCCCACCCACCTACCCACTTCTGGCAGTAAGTTCACTTCGAGTTGTTTCATAGTAAATGAGTGGTTCCCTCCACTGCAGGACACAGTAGCTTGACTGCTAGGTTGATTCACTGCTGGGCTGAGGCAGGCAGGTCATTTCTTAGGGCTGGCTCCTCACCAAGCTCAGCTGCTATAGCTACTGGCAGACTCTCTTATGGACTCTAGTTGCTGACCCTGTGGTATCTCTTCTGATGTTTTGAAACCCATACAGTCATAACCTAGCCCTTTTCTCCTCCAATGCTCATCCATCTAAGATGAAGAAAGGATGAACATAACAGACAAAAGACCAGCCTGATCAGGCATTCATGGTTGCCTGGTATATGGCTGCCTGGTGAGAGAGAGGGTCCAAAGGCCTACAACAGTTCTCCCTCCTCACTCAAAGACTGTTTGTGGCATGGGTATCTGTACTCAGTCCTAGCTCAACAGCTAATTAAAAGGCTTTCTGTTAACAAGCCTTACCAAGTAAGCCAACAGGAAATAATCAAAGAATACTGGCACGCACTCTAAATCAATGGGAGGACCCCTCCATTATATATCAATAGTGACATGTAATGACATTTCCATTTCTAGCATTTCCAGAATCAAGTTCACTAAGTTTCTGCATGTGTTTATACCAAGTAGAGCATATTATGTATGTTCATAAAGAATGGGCTCTCATGGGTCAGTCCACCATGCTTCATGAAAATATTGGAATCCTGATAGGAGCCTTTTTTACAGAGGTGCCAAGGTGCAGGGTCAAGTCCATTAAAATGCAAACCACAATTGTGAAGGTATCCCAGAGCCCTATTAAGTTCTATAGGACTGCAAGGAAATTTGAAAGGGGAGAAAGTTGAACTAGGTGAATTCCAAGGGCCCTTCCATCTCTAATATTCTGTGTTCCAAGTTTCATGTTCTATTTGTAGGATAAAAATGTAAAAATGCCCAAAAGAAATAGGTATATATAATATGGCTACTTAATGTTCCTTTCAAATATGTGTCTAAGATCTCCCAGCTATTATTAAATCATTCCACAGTGAGAGCAAGAGAATAAATTAAAGGAAAACACAATTTTATCACATTCCTTCTGGTAGAAATTGATGGGACTTTTCCTAGGAAAACCAACATAGTCTCTCTTCTCTTTTTTATATTTGTGCCCCTTTCCTATGGCATCTAGAAGAGTGTCTTGTTCATAGTCTATGCTTAATAAATATTTTTGAAATTGGGTTTAGATGAAATGGAATAGAATTCCAGGTGAAAGGCATTTGGTACGCTACTGGCAAGTCTTGGTGGCAAATGAAAACTAATAACAATACTCCTGTCTGTTTTTGACTGCTGTGAATTCAGCCAATGGCACAGAAAACCACTGTTCATTTTTGTTTCAAAAAAGCATCAGCATAGAGGTCACTCACTGTAGCAAAAGGCAAAGAAAAATTTAAAACCCAGGAGAGGAATCAACATCCTTTTCAAAATGGAAGGAATGGGAGGAGGCAAAGGATGAAGGTCCTTGTGACATTTCTACCCCCTAATCAAGCACTGTCTATTGGTGTCACTATTTTAGATTTTTTTAAGACCACTTTGATCCAGGCAGAAATATAGACAAGCTAGTCTTTGTAAGAGAACACTGTACATATATAGATTTTTAATAAATTCTCTTTGAGATGTGGCTCACTAAATTAGCAGTTGACTCTCTCCATGTGCCCTTATCAAGTGTGGCAATCCTGAAAGTGGAAATACAAAAAAAAAGGTAACATAACATAGGAAATTAAAATGAATCATCTCAAGATCATTGGTGTCAAAAACCCACAGGTTGGGGGGAGTAGGGAGAAAGGAGAGTAAACCTTGCTTTTACACCACCCCTATATACCCTATATACCATTAAGTGACTGCTTTGAGCTAATTTTTTATCTCTGTGTGAAGCAAATTGTCACCATTTAAAGCATCTTTTGCTTTTCTCCCTGGTGTTTTCCTGACCCTACTCCATGTTGATGTTTCCCTATTCCTATCTGATCTTGGCTTAAGATCCATAACTCAGGACACACATTCCTAGCTGTCCCCTATGTGAGAATCAAGAGTCAAAAACTGGGCAAGGAAACTGGGGTTTGTCCCAAGGGACTGCTGTCAAAGGGCACAATTCCTCCCAAGAGGAGGAGACCCCCAAGCCACTATCTCATGCCTCAAGATTTTCCAATGGCCTGTACCATTTAGTGAGATCATCCCTGGTACCCAAAAGAACCCCAGGCTGTCAGTCCCAGAGTTCTATTGCCCTGTCACACATTTCCCAGAGTCTTCCTTTACTCACTACCACACATTTCCTATTTTCTTCCTCCACCCCCACCCCCGACTCTATCCTCTTCCAAGAGCTCGGGGATCAGAATCTCTCTGAAGCATGGGCCACTCCATCTCCCAATGGAACTGCACTTGACACAAACTGACCATTTTCTGTAAGATTATCCCCTTTCCCCTCCAGCCACCAGATTTGCCTTAGGTATAAGAAGACATAGTTGTGCCTCTGGGGAACAATGTGTTGTGGAAAGAACATTGTAACTGAAGTTGGAGGATCTGAGTTCAAATCTTTATTCCACTACTAATTACCTATGTGACCTTTGGAAAGTTACTTCCTCTTTTTAGATCTGTTTCTCCATCTGCAAAATTAGGGGACTGGACAGATGGGCCACAGTTTCTTCACTTGTAGAACAAGGAGATTGGCCTCTATGATTAAAAAAAAAATAAATAGCTCTAAATATTTGATCCTCTGCTCCTGTGATGTCTAATGTCTCTTCCAGCTCTAAAACCCAAAGCTCTTTTACTGCATGGATGCCTATCTTTCATCTTTACACTGGTTCTAGGAGTGCTTTCTGATTCCTATTAAGGGTCATTGTGCTGGAATCATTCCACCTCTTTGCCTTGGCTGTCTTGGGGCTTGTTCTTTAATTCCCAGCACATACTAGCCTTTTCCTCACTTCCTAAAGGTCCAGGAAATGAAACAGTCATGCTACTGTGGTATTCCTGGGGAGCATCCAGAACCACTGGAAAATGGCTTAATGGTGGTGGGGCGGATCCTCGAATTCATCTGAATTTTTTAAAGCCCATAAGATAAATTTTAAAAGCTACAATGTGAATCCCAGACAAGAAGAGGGCAATTACCTGGATTTCAGGTAACTCCCCCCCAAAAAGACCATGAACCAGAGAGCCTCAGCTTCTAACATCCACTTAAAATTCAGGTTCTTCTTTGTTCACCAGGATTTCTTTCATAAAAACAGCATGAGTCATCATGCCCTTGTTCTTTCAGGTGCTGTCTACACTGGCTGGCTGGCTGAGCTTTCCCAGTGGTGTAACTAGGACCATGGCAGGGATGATGAGTTACCAGCATCAGTCATTTCCTTAACTGGAGGAAGTCCCAAATAAGAGTCCGATATCCATGGTTCCGATAGTCTCCTCAGAATTCTCCCCTCCTATGGGTCCAGTTTCTGTTTCTCTAACTTTGATTAGAAGGGACTTTTCCATCTTGCTCATCACCACTGTCAGCTCTTGCTTCTGTCCCAAGACAAAATTCAAAGAAGTTTGCCCCAAATGAAAGAAAAGAATTCTTCTCTGAACACTTATTTATTTCTTATCTACAGCCTATTCACATTCTTTCAAAATATAAAAATGAACCCCACTTAGAAGTCATCTTGGCTGCTTCTAGATGTTTGTTGTTCAGTCGTTTCAATTGTGTCCAACTCTTCATGACCCCATCTGGGGTTTTCTTGGCAAAGATACTGGAGTGGTTTGCCATTTCTCTCTCCAGCTCACTTTGCAGATGAGGAAACTGAGGCAAACAGGATTAAGTAACATGCCCAGGATCAAACAGCTAAGTATCTGGGGCCAGATCTGAATGCAGGCCTTCCTAACACCAGACCTGGTACTCTATTCACTGTACCACTTGGCTGCTCTTTTCTAGATTAGCCTTGCTCCTCTATCTGATACAACCAAAGGAAAATTTGGAAATCAAGAGATTTAGATCCCAACTTTTCTACTGCCTAGTCATACAACCTTGGGCAGTCACTTACCCTCTCTGGTCCTAAGTTGCAAAATGAAAGGACTGAATTCAATTACCATGAAGGTTATTTTAGCTCTAATAATCCATGATTTTAGAACACAGATTCTTTTTGGGGAAGGACATTAATTTTATTTTTTTCCAGATTAACCCAATAGTATAAATACTACCATCTCAGGTGATATCCTAAGCATAGATGAATGAATATAGCACCCAGATTTACCGTGGCTCATTATTTTCTTTCAACAGGAGCGCTGCACAGAGGAACTAGCTATTGACTTGGCTCCCCTGCTGATCTGGAAGGCATTTAGCCTTCCAGATGGTAATGCCAGCTCTGGGCACATTTCCAGCAGCAGGTGTAAGTAGTCTTCAGGTGGGCCAGCCCAAAAACTGTCTGCCTTTGTTTGGAGAACAAAGCTGCTACCCACCTCTTATCAGCACACCTGTGTTGCTTCTCCTCTGCCCAGAGAGTCAAAGATCTTGATGAAGTCCAATGAAAGGAAAGGACAGAAACTGATTTAGATTTTGCTTAAACACACACACACACACACACACACACACACTACTATATTAGAAGATAATGGCTCTAGTCCCTTTATAACAGAGACTTTGGCGCTCTTTGCACCCCTGCATTACCTTCTTGCTTTCATACCTGGCACTATGAGGTTGTTTATAGCAATGCTACATGCTTGTTCAGATGTCAAGGTGGCACAGTGCCACTGAGTCACTAGGTCTTAACAAAGACAGGATTCAATGGCCTGAAGCCATCATCCATCTGCAGGGATTATTGTTTCTACAGCAGGGCTTCTGTCCTCTGCAATGCTATACACTGACCCTCTCCACAATCCATTTCCCCCAAGAATCAAATATGTTTTAACAAAACCCTAGAAGTGGGAAAGACAAACAATGTATATTTCAAAGGACAGCCATGAGACCTGCAATGGCCTAAGGAGATGTAGCTTAGGGTGGGAAGAAGCAGAGGATGAGGAATCCGGAGAATGGGTTTCTAGTCTGGTTCTGCCTCTAGCTATTTGTGTAAGCTCCTTCTCTCTGAGCCTCATATGAAAAATAGGCATAATAATATTATCCCTTGACTACCTGTAGTCTTGTTAAGATCAAGCATAATAACACGTGACATTATCTTGAAAATTATAACAAACTGTGCATATGTAAACTGTTCTTACAACTATTGCTACATAAGACCTCTTCCAGCTCAAAGAGGCTGTACTTCTAGGTCATATTCAACATTCTACCTTGGAAAGGACTGTTATTTAAGGCAAACACCAAAGAAGCCTGATATTTTGGATGAAGGATGTTACACAATGGCCAATGAAATTATTGGTGACAACTGAGATGATGAAGAGAGAAGAAAAAAGCCACTGAACACAACATTCGGTGTTTTAAGTTGGCCATTCTCTTTAATGAGAAGATGATAACAAAGGCCTATTAATGTCTATGATCATATGATAGAATCCTAGATTTAGAGCTGGAAAGCATCTTAAAAGTAATCTAGTTCACCACTGACATTTTACAGATGAAGAAACTGAAGCTCAAAGAGTAAAATAACTTATTCCAGGTCAAATGGTTAGTATATCATAGAGTCAGAATTCAAACCCAGATCCCTTGACTCTCAATCCAGAACTCTTTCCAATGAGTGAAAATAGGGCTCAGAGAAGGCCCTGTTGCTGACAAACCAGAAAAACATATTTTTTTGCTCTGCTTTGCTTTGCTTTCAGCAGAGGCTGGATAACCACCTGTCGAGGATATAGTACATCATTGGTGATATGAATAGGTATCCTCTGAAATCCCTTACAACTCTCAAATTATGTAAGCCTATAATTTGGGAGAGTATTTTTAAGGCAACTAAATGCAATATGAAGGCTTTATTTTTTTCTCCTAGAGGCAGCTGTATTCTAAATATAAATGCCTCCATTTGAAAGTTGGTCCAAAAGAGCAGAAAACCTAAGTCTGTGTGTATTCACCAGGAATGAGAAGCAGAATGTAGTAGAAAGAACATTGGATTTGGAGTGATAAGAGCAAAGCTCAAAATCTCAGTCCTATTAGTTATTAACTATGTGACTCTGGGCAAGTTACTTCCTCACTTCTGGGCCTTAGTATTGGCATCTGAAAATAAGGGAGTTGGACTAGATAGATTTCTGAGGTCTTTTCTTTCTCTAGATCCTATGACCTGAGCAAAAATATTCAATTTGGTAATTTTCATAGATTTTTATAGATAGTTCAAAACATAAAATATCCCCATCGGATTGATTGTGTGGAATGAAGTGTGAACACAGCCCCAGATACCTGAACAGCTATTTGGCACCTGGTTTGATGAAGTTTTACAGATACTGCTCCAGTTAGAACTGATGTTTTCTAGGCAGCAGAGAATAGAGAAAGAGTTGGCAAATTATAGCCAGCCTGTTTTTGCATGGCCCACAAGCTAAACAAGCAGTAAGCTCAATTTTGCCTGCTAGTCGTAGTTTGCAGATCCATGGAATAGGGAAAAAAACATAACATTAGAGAACAGAAGTCTGGGGTATGCCTATAATTAGCTAAGTGACCACTCATGAAGCTCTAGGGTGATTTTCATGGCTCTCATGCCAGCTGCCAGAGGCCCATAAGAATAAAAGGAATGTATTAATTCCAATCCCCAAATCCACCAATCCTGGGGGAGTACCTATTGAAGGGATAGACTTGACCTGAAGGTTTTCAGCGTGATAGCTGTGGGTCTGAGTCACAAAAAAAGCTATAAACACTCCCACAGCAGGATAGATGTCACAATCTACTGCAATTCTGAGAAGCCACAAAATAATAGGTCAATGGAGAAAGCAACCTAGCAGATGATATTAGCAGCTCAGTAGAAAAGCAGTAAACAGATGCTTCCATGGCAAAGAGATGCTCCATCAGCAACACAACTGTGGAAGTAGGAGTTGTCTGGTCACTGAATGTTCCCTCTACTAGAATCTGTGGGAGAGTGTGCAAAAAAGGGGTTTGTATTGGAAGTAGGTACTTTTCCCTGTGACTTACCTTGAATTCTCTTTCATTTAAATGTCGTTTGCTTTACTATAAGCCATGCTTTTTATTCTAGCTCAGATGCGATAATTCAATAGAAATGAAAACTCATGAGCTATGCAGGTTGAGATAAATGATTAACCTTTGGGTGGCATGAACCTGTAGTGACCAACAAGGGGTAATTTGAATGGGGAGGGATGCACTTGCTATGCTCCTTATTCAATTAACTGCCATGTTCCATTAAACCTTGGGAAGAATTGAGTACTTTGATATTTCAATGGATTTGTGATCTCATCAATATGAGCACTTCCTCTAATAACATAAACTGGAATCCATATGTGTCTGCCATCCTATAAGACTCACCCATATTCTCCTGTAAGTCTCTCACAAGGGATTCACCCAAAATATTGGTGGGCTTCTGCTAGATCTTCTGACACTGCCTGGATACCAGTGGAACATACAGGCTCTCCATTAATGATTCTCTGCTTTAGCCACATGATCATTCTTTTTTTCCCCCATCCATGCTTTGCTTTTGTAACATCCTTCGTATCACTTCTCTTATGCGATTCATGGTTTACGTCCATAATGCACTTTTCCATTGATCTTTTGGTGATTCTCAATTTCAATTCTTCAGAGACTGTCCCATCCTATGACCCATAGATATATCACATTACCAGAAGAATATTGATGTTAAAAAAAGAGATGGGCTTTTACTTCACATGAAGCTTGAGGTCATTAAAAGCATTGTCTAATTCCCAAAGGCAATCTACCCTGATCCCTTCCTCTTGTTCAATTCCAGGCCCAGCCATCTATTTGCAGTATATATATATATATATATATATATATATATATATATATATATATATATATATATATATATATATATATATGTACTGATGGATGACATCTATGGATTGCCATCTAACTACATAACACAGTCTAAATCTACTTAATTTTTCCTGTGTGGAGAGGTAGGCCACATTCATTTGAATGATTAGGGATGCATGCTTTTTAACAAATGTTTTTCTCATTTATTATTCTCAACTAGGATGCTCTGCAGTGTTCTAGAGTTTGATCAATATAAAGCAGTCTTATATAGATTGCTTTGATCCTACCAGAGGAAAGTAGCAGTGGAATATTAAACAATGAGTCAAAAACATCAATTGTTTTCTAATTTCATCACTTCAGAATCTTCCATGTCTCTCTATTTCCACAAAATAAAGTTCAAATTCTTCCTCCTGGTATTCATGTCCTTCCACAATATAGCCCCAACCTACCTTCCCAGCTTTCTCTCATACTACTCTTCTTCACATGCAGCATTCCAGCCAAATTAGGCTACTCACTGTCCCTTGTACTCATCCTACCTACTATCCAATCTATGCCTTTGAAATATACCGTCCTCCAATCCAATGGGATTGGTCCCATTCCCTCTACAACTGTACTTGTCTATATCCCTCCCTTCCTTCAAGATCCAACTGTATTGCCCCTTCCTCCATAAACCTTCCCTGATTCCCCACTTGAGAGTGAGCTAACTCTCAGATTCTCCAAAGCACTTGATGTGAAACTCTTTCTCACACATATTGCCTTCTGTCTTGTATCATACTTATTTCTGAACACACCTTACTACCCATATTGGAATATACGCTTCCTGAGGGTGGGGTCTGTTTCTCATTTCATATTACTGATTCTCACTACATGACAGGCCAACCTCTTTTTTTGAGCACATACTTTCCGAAGTAACATCCCATCTGGCAGGCAAGTCTTAGTTGATAATATTCTGCCACCTATTTACCTTCCATGCCCCCCCCAACTTACAATGTGAAAGACCAAGAGGAAGATCTCCAGAACAATAGATCCTTTGTGGGAGGAGGGAGGAACAAGCATTTATTAGGCGCCTACTATGTGCCAGGCACATAGTACTTCACAAAAATTATCTCATTTGCTTACCTTTGAGGGAATTTAAGAGAGAACAAGACCTAAAATCATAGAGTATAAGAAGTATGGACAGACTGTGATTTGCACCACTGGAAGGAGTACCTACATCGCTGTGAGATCATGGTTCCACTGAAGCACTAAACCATATACCTATTAGACAATTTACAGCATGTGTATTTAATGAGGAAAAAAGCACTGCAGAAAAGCACACATTTCATTTAATATAGAAACATTTAGTAAGAGCTCGCTATATATAATGTTACATGAGGGGCAGGATGCCATAGTGGAGAGAATACTGGAGTTGGAGTCAGGAAACCTTGGGTTCAGATCCAGCCTCTGCCGGTTACTAGTTATGAAGTCAATGGCAAATCACTTAACCTCTCTCAGCCTCAATTTACTCATCTATAAAATAAGGATGATAATACCTATGGTACTTTGGTGCTACAAAGCTTTGCAGACTTTAAGGGGCTATGTCAATGCCCATTTCTATTAGGAAGACCCTGTGTTAGGTGCTGGGGGAGACAATGATGAATGGAATTGGTGGCTACCCTTGAGGAGTTTACAGCCTAACAAGGGACATAAGACAAGTAGATATAAGATAAAACCTGACAGTAAAATCAGCTAAAATCAGCAGCTAAGTGGTACAGTGGTTGGAATGCCAGGCCTGGAATCAGTAAGACCTGAGTTCAAATCCAGCCTCAGACACTTACTAGCTGTGTGATCCTGGGAAAGTCACTTAACTCTGTTTGCCTCAATTTCCTCATATGTAAAATGAGCTGGAGAAGGAAATGACAAACCACTCCGGTATCTTTGCTGAGAGAACTTCAAATGGGGTCACGAAGAGTCAGACACGACTGAACAACAACAACCGAAGTTGCAGAATGACAGCAGTAGAAGGAACCTTGGAGAAACATCTAGTTCTAGCCCCCCTCATTTAATTGATGAAAAAGCTGGAGCCCAAGGTGGTGAGGTAGTTAATAACGAATCTGGAACTAGAACTACAGTCCCCTATCCTTGATATTTGCTGAATTCTCATTACCCAATAGATTGTCTCAGGTCAATACTCAATATCTTCTCAACTCATTCTTAATTGCCTCTTCCCTCTGATTGGACAGCTGGAGGGCAGAGCCCTTAAATTCTCCCAGAGCCTTCCTTGATCAAGGGCTCACAACCTTCTGGGAACTTCATGGGAACACCACATCCCTAAGCCAGGTACCCCTGGTGTCACACACCTTCCCTCCACACACTTCAGCTTCCTTTTCTGTGTTTTCTTCCCCCATTAAACTGTAAGCTTCCCAAGGGCAGAAACTGCCTTTTTCTTATTTGTCTCCTCAGCTCTTAGCTCAGTGCCTGGCACATAGTAGGCACTTAATAAATGTTTATTGAATTAAATCATACAACATGGCACATTGGATAGAGGGACGGACTTGGAGACAGAAGACTGGGTTCAGGTCTCACATGAGATAGTTAGTTACTAGCTAGATGTCCTCAGGTAAGTCACTTTATCTCTATGAGTCTGTGCTCCTCATCTGTTAAAAGGGATGAGAACAGCACTTACCTCACAGGATTGCTGTGCAAATTGAATGCTACTCTATATGTAAAACACTTTGCAACCTTGAAGCCCTATACATGGTGTCCCAAGCTTAAATAACCCCCAAATGCACTAAGACTTTGGGGACACACTGTATAGTTATCATCTACCATTATTCTTACTATACCAGGTGGTCTTACAATGTAGTATGTAACATCTACTTATGTTATGTACCTGTTTACGAAGTAAGACAGGTACAAAGTGCTATGGGGGTTTGTGCTGGTCAAGGCTTGTTTTTTGCCAAGTCAGGGACATCAATGTAATTGGGTGAGATCACTTTGCCAAATATGATTTTCTGTCACTTCCAAAACAGTGATTTATTAATAAAGTTTCCATCTGCCGTGGGAATGATTTGCAATTAGATGAGAGAGAGGAAAGAAATAGGGTGAATGAAATGAGCTTATTTATCATTTTCTTTGGAGTGGCATAAATGCTGCTTTGTTTCATTTGCATTCATGATTGAGCGTTTTCATTTCCTAGCTGATCTCTGCCATAGGCTGCTGAAGTGGGGAGTATAGCCTCAATAGAATGGTCACTATGGAGTGGGCATAGTGTTTGGTTAGCCATTGGTAGCTGAACCCCAATACATTGCCCCAGGCTTAGTGACTATGGCATGTTATGGTATGTTGGGTTCTATTCTTTTCACTATGGGGGTAATTTAATATCCAACCCTAATTAATATTAATGGAAACAGAAAATAGAAAAACCCAGAGCAGCTGCAGGGATCTGTAGGTTCCCATCAAATGAAGAACTGAGAAAAGTAAAACTGACCCCTTAGTACAGAATAGCTATTTTCCTAGAGTCAATCTCAACTATACAGATCTCTTTGCAGGCTGGTGGGGTTGGGGGCAAGTTGACAGGATGATCCTGCTTTGGAAATTTTAGGGGAATGGTCTTATTGTTGTTCAACCATTTCTCAGTCATGTCCAAATCTCCATGTCCCCATTTGGGGTTTTCTTGGCAGAGATACTGGAGCAGTTTGCCATTTCCTTCTCCAGCTCATGTTACAGATGAGGAAATTGAGGCAAACAGGATTAAATGACTTGCCCGGGGTTACACAGCTAGTAAATGTCTGAGGCCAGATTTAGCTCAGGAAGCAGAGTCTTCCTGACTCCAGGCCCTTCACTCTATGCACTGTACCATCTAGTTGCCCCATTACAAGATGTTTACAAGACTATCCCTCATCTAAGATAAATGCACAGTATAGAGGATAGATACCTGAGTTAGACTCCTACTCAAAATTATTCAAGGGCTCATTGTTGCATATGAAACACAGTCAAAATTCTTTAATGTGACATGCAAGGCCTTACATGACATTTCCAGTCTTTTCTACTACTCTTCTTGGAGAAGTCGCTTTAATCGTTCTGTAACTCAGTTTCATCATGTGTAAAATGAAGGGGTTAGCCTAGATGACCTCTAAACTTTACTTTACTTTGTCTTTACTTTATCCCCAGAACTCAGCATGGAGCTTTAATAAATGTTTATGGACTGAGAAATTTAGGATCCCATGATCCTCTTCATAGAACATACAGACCCACCAAAATGGAGTCCTGAACATACCCTTTGTCTTTTCCCCACTCTAGGTCTTTATACATGGCTGTCACCACAGACTTAAAGGCCCTTCCCTTAGTCCAGTTGGCTTAAATTCTCCAAATATTCAAAGCCCAGCTCCAGTGGCATAGTCTCCTGGAACCCTTCCCTCATCCTCACTACTAGAAGCTATCTTTCCCTCCTGAAAACTCTATGGCACTACGCCTTTTCTGTACTATACTTTTACATCCTACCTTTTGATATATCTATTAGTATACATGCTGATCTCCATTGTGAGTTCTGCCAGGGTAGGACCTCTGATTCACCTTTACATTCTGCATAGCATCTCAGACAAAATACTCGGTGTACCTAACAATAACAGTAACACCACTTCCCAAAATATTTCAAATGCTTTATATTTTTCAAGGCATTTTCATTCACAATGTCAAATGATCCTCATGGTTGCCCCAGGAAGGAGCAAGGGTAATATATTTATCCTCATTTTAAAGATAAGGACCCTGAGATTAAGTAATTTGTCCAAAGTCATATAAATAATAAACAGCAGAGACAAGATTAGAACTCAGGTCTTTTCATTTCATTGTTATTTCTAATATATCCCCCTCCTCTTTTTTATTGGGGAGGAGGGATGCTGGGATTTCATCAGTGCAGAGAACTCCAGTGAACAGACTGGCAACATAGTTCTTCTCTAATTTTTAGGCAAAGAAATGCCTGTGGGGGACCTAAGGCACAGGGTCACATTGATAATATATATTAGAAGGACTTGAATCCAGGTGTATTAGCAAGGCGATAATCACAATATAGATGATAATTGTCAATATACCTATATGGTTCTGTACCCCAAAATATAAGAGCCTCTCCACAGAGAAGGTAGAAGAAGTAAACTATTTATTCAGACACCAAAAAATCAGGTTCCAAAACCAATAAGCCTGATCCATCACAGCAGCAAAGAATTCAGTACACAATATCACGGCAGAGAACCACTCCATCTCAAAGCCATCTGCCCCCTGCTGGGGCCTTGCCACCAACAGTCACTCACAGCACAGCCATGTCGGCTCTCTCCTCAAGTTCTAACTGCTCTCTCTGCATTTCCTGTGACATAACTTCCTTTTCCTGTCAGGAATCTCCTCCGACCACATGTGACTTAGGCTTCCTGTGAAGGAAGCGGGTCACACGGCCTTAATGGGTGGGAAAGATCTTCAAATTTAAATTGTCATTACACCAGGTCTGTCTGATTATGCCATGCTACCACACTGTCTCCAAATATGTATATAAATGTCAGTTACAGTTGTTGTTTTTTAATAACTAATGAGCAAAGAGAATTGATAAGGTTGCATTGAAAAAATAAAGGAGGTAATAGATGGACGAAATCCTGCCGAGGAATCAGAAATGACTAGAAATCTTTGAGCTTCTGTTGCTGGGAGAAGGGTAGTAATATTCACCTAAAAAATTAGGAAAAATGATTTATGTGGAAAGATGATGAATTTGCTTTTTTTTTTTTTTTTAACACATTGGGTTTGAGCTGTCAGTGGTATAACCAGATGATGTCCAGCTACAAATTGTGAATTCAGGAATGAAACTCATGAGACACTTCAGGAATGGAGTCAAGATTTGTCTACAGAAAAATGAAGTTGAAGTCATGGGGAAGATGGTAGGGGAAAAGAGGGGAGAGGGGGACCAATGACAGAATCCTACACTATACTTATGGAGTAGGATGACATAAAGGATAGACAGAAGGAGCAACAAGAGAAGTAGAGACAAAATTAAGAAAATGCAAAGTCACAAAAGTCAAGAAATTAAATTCGACAATAAAATTTAAGCACCTGCTAAGTTCAAGGCACTATACTAGGTTCAGTGGATATGAGATAGTCCCCAGTTTCATGGATAAAACCTACGTGTAAATAAGAAACTCAAATAACTCAAGGAAAGGGAGAACAGGAAAACTAGAGCTGCTGAGAGAGGTCACAAAGAAGATGGTGCTTTAGATAAGCAGTGAGGGAAGAAAAGGACTCTGACAGCAGATGAGGAAAAAGTACATTCCAGGATGGTTTATAAAAATTCACAGTGTTGGAAGATGAACTGCTAAGTGCAAGGAAGAGTTAATAGTAGATTTTAGCTTCAACAAAGAGGATATGAGGGGTTATGGGGTTAAGGGTCATTTAGGGCCAGTATGTGAAAGGTTTCAAATGCCGAAGTGAAAATTTGTGTTTAATCATGGAAGGAAGGAAGGAAGGAAGGGAAGAAGGAAGGAAAGAAGGAGGGAAAGAAGGAAGGAGGGAGGGAGGGAGGAAGTTTTGAAAAACTTTCTGAAATTTCCCAGAAAAAAAATTCACTCTGGAAATTGCTGAAATGTTTTGAGCAGGAGAGTGCCATAATCAGACCTGTGTTATATTAAGAGCATTTTGACAGATGTGTGAAGAACATGAGAGAGAAAGAAGACTGGAAAAAAGGGATGCCAATTGTAAGACTTTAAACAATATTCTACTGGAGGTGGGGGAAGGAAAATGATGAGGGGCTAAATAAGAAAAGTGATCATATGAGTAGAGAAGAGAAAAATACAAGGGATACTATGAGTAAATAAACAAATGGGTATTTATTAAGTGTTTACTATGCTCAGGCACTATGTTAAGCACTAGGGATACAAATACAAAAGTAAGGTAGTTCCTACTCTCAAAAAAATGTAGAATATAATAGAACTTATATAGATAATGTCAGGGGAGTCAGAGGGATGGTGACTTGATTCATAAGCTGAAAGAGAGAGAAGTGATAGAGTGGTCATAGTAAACTCAACAGGGTTGGGAACCACGTGTTATTTATCTTTATGTATTCTCCAGAATCTAGAAAAATTCCCTGCATAGAGTAAATGCTAAATAAATTTTTGATGAGTGAATGGATGAATCAATGAATGTAGCAGGGTCAAGAAAGGAGAATTTTATAAGACAGGAAAGTTCTGAGATTGATTTTAGGGATAGAAGAAGGGATCGATGGAAAAGGACATGGAAGAGGGAATGATTGATGGAGAAAGATCTTAGAGGAAGTAATAGATGACAGGAGGAGGCAGAAGTAGATGCTTTGTTATTTTAGATATTTTGCCAGTAGAATAATGGTGAGAGGGTAGAACCTAGGTTATTTTTCTTCTAAATGAGATGAGATTTTATAGTGATGTACCTGAATTCAAACATCAGCATCAGTAATATAAAAAACACTTAAAAGCAACAGGGAAATACATAAATGCAGAAGGAAGGAAGGAGAGAGAGAGAGAGAGAGAGAGAGAGAGAGAGAGAGAGAGAGAACAACAATAACTAATGAAGCCTTAGGCTATATTAAAATATTTTTAAAAGCCACACTGTCCAATATTAGGAGGGGTGATGGCCCCCTGACCAGGACACATCTGTAGTACTGTATTAAATTCTGGACACCCACATTTTATGAAACATGTCAGTAAGCTAGTGAGTATTCAGAGAAGGGCAACCAAAATGGTAGAAGGACTCAAGATCATGTCATATGAGAATCAATCAAAATATTTAACCTGTAGAAGAGCCAGCTTACAAGAGGGCATAATATAGCTGTCTTTAAGAATTTGAAGGGCCATTTGGAAGAATAGTGTCTGGCACTGCAAAGAAATAGGGGGAAATGACTGGAAATTATGAATAAGCAGATGTAGGCTCAATAATCAGAAAGACTTCGTAACAATTATAGCTATCCCAAAGTGTAACAGGCTGCCTTGGGAGGCAATGGACTCCCTCTTACTGGGGTATTTCAAGTGAAGCCTGAATGGCCACTTTTCAGGTAGGTTGTGGGGATGGACAAGCAAGTATGGATTGGACTAGCTCACCTCTAGAGTACCTTCCAATTAGACTCAGTGATAATTTTATATACGATTCTATACTTATGTACCTTATGCTTTCATCAGTTATTCTCCATATAACTTCTGTAATGTTTGGGTCAATGACTACATATAACACAGTGGAAAGAGTACCTGACTAGAGTCAAGAGACAAATGTTCTTGTTCTAGTTCTGCTGCTATCTAGCTGTGTGACCTTGATCAAGCCACTTAACTTATTTTGGCCTTAATTTTCCCATCTATAAAATGATGAGGTTGGAATAGATGATCTGTGAAGCCCCTTCTGACTTTAATATGAAGGTATTAATACTTAAAACTATACTAAGACCTTTGGGATACCCCGTATTCTATGATTCACTTAAGTGAAAGTATTTCCTATTTTCCTCCTGTGTTCATGGAAAAAATATTAGATTTAGTAAGTTAAAATAAATCTAAACTTTTTACAACAGGCTTTGAGGCCATTCCACTGGAGCTTGGTTTTAATGGGGGATACTTATGACCACAATAATAGGTTCTGGTACTCTTACATCACAGATTAAAGATATGCATATTCTAAGAGACTTGGGACAGACTTGGGCTCTGATAGAAGTAAAGAAATGTGACCACAAATATGAATGTAGTGGAATAGTATTGTTTCATAAGAAATAGTGAGCAGGCAGATTTCAGAAAAACCTAGAAAGACTTACGTGAACTGATGCTGAGTGAAGTGAGCAGAACCAAAAACATTGTACATAGTAACAGCAACATTGTGTGATGACTGATTTGATAGACCCAGCTCTTCTCAGCAGTGAAATGATCTAAGACAATTCCAAAAGTCTCATGATGGAAAATGCTGTCTACATCCAGAGAAAGAACTATGGAGCCTGACTGCAGATTTAAGTAAACTATTTTCTCTTTTTTTGATGTTTTTTTGTTTTTTTCTTTCTCATGGTTTTTCCCTTTTGTTCTGATTCTTCTTTCACAACATGACTGATGTGGAAATATGTTTAAAATGATTGTACATATATAACCTATATCAGATTTCATGCCATCTTGGGAATGAGGAAAAAAAGAAAGAAATGTAACTACAGGTATATAATAGAAATTGCATAAGAGTCAGAGTCAAAAAGAGCTGATTTGGCTTGAATCCAAGCACCTTCTCAAATACTAATTGTATGATAATGGGCAACTCACAACTCTCAAATTTAGTTTCTTTAGTTGTAAAATTGGAATAAAACCTATCGTTAACTACTACACAAGGCTGATTGTTTTGAGTATCAAATAAAATCTTGTATATAAAGCACTTCATACAAGTTCAAATGCTGTATAAATGGGAACTCATTAATATGTTAATAAGCCATGATTTCATCAGCTTGGGAGCTCTAGATTTAGGGCCTTCATGAATAGACGAACAATTTAAGACTTACTAGGTAAGTAGTAGAGAGTTGCTTAGGGTAAATAGTGGTTGTGACTTGCCTAGTAAGTCTGTGTTAGAGGTAGGATTTGAACCCAGGTCTTCCCAACTTTAAGCCCACTTCTCTATTAGATGATGGTGCTTCTATTATTATTCTTACTATTGTATTAATACTAAGACCTCTGGACCTACTAAAGTTCTTTATATAACTCACAAACGATATTAATGACCAGGAAACCTTGTAAAAGATTCTGGACTCAGTTTCAGTCATGGACCATTCTAGAAGGGAAGATTAGCTTCTTAAGGAGTAAATTTGGTTGCTCAACAGGCCATGCAAGCTCAACAAGCCACACAACCTCAACAGGCAGTGTTCAATTCAATTTATCTCTTTTTTTGACAAATTTTCTTTTGGCACAGACTCCAATGTACCCATAAATAAATGCCCTCCCCAATGCACAATCCCAGCAAACACTTCACCAAAATTGCATTTAAGAGATTTTTTTATTTATTTTATTCTGAACCTAAGAAATAAAACAAGTACTTCCGTAACATAGTTGAATAGAAAAAAATGATTGTACTTGAAACGGCAAATCTATTATGTACAACTTGCTATTCCTTTTAAATATATATTAAAGTTATCATGTAACTTTTTCCCTCCCCCCACCCTAGAGACAGCTACATGAGACACAAATATGTACATACATGTAAAATCATTCTATACATACTTCTATTTATCAGTACTCTCTCTGGATGCTGATAATGTCTTCCTTCATAGATCCTTTGTAGTTAATTTGGGTATTTATTATAGTCAAGATGACTCAGTCACTCAAAGTTATTTTTTGCAATTGATGGAAAATAGATGCAATGCTTTACTTTGGTAGCCTGCCCTTTCTTAGAAATCAAGAAGGACCCTGCATATTTGGATATCCCCTTTTCTAAGAAAGGGTTGTAACTCCCAGGACTGCATTCCATCCCAGGAAAAGGGATGTATCTATGAGCACTCAAGGACCATCAGTACCTTGTATAAGGGCAGAGGTGGGATGGGAAGGCAGGTACAGTAAAAGAAATGGTGAGCAATCAAGATGAGGAAAGATTTGGCTTCATGACTCCAAAAAGAGGGAAGCTCCCAAGACATCAATGTTTCCATTAGACCTTGTTTCCTTTATGAACTGATATTCGTAAGGGGAATACACAGCAGAAAAACAAGAGGGAGTAAAATCTACAACTGCAATAACATAGGAATAGGATAAAAGAGGATATTCAAATTGGGTGCTCCAGAAATTCTGTCCTCCTGAGAGACAAAGAATTAAGAAGTGGAGAACTGAATTCACAATAGACTGGGATCAAGGAGCAAAAAGACAAAGAAAGCCAAATTGAAAAGGGGAACTGGAAAAGAATGTTGCTTAAACTAAAAGGTTGAAAGGAAGCAAAGACTTTGAACCACACTCCTACTTAGCAGGTAGAGAAGGGTCAAGGTGAATGGGGGAGGCAGGGAGAGGATGCAGAGAGAGAAAATAGAAAGATAAGTAAGTAAGAGAGAAAACAGGAAAGAAGAAAGAGTAAGTAGAATGGGGAAGAAAAGAAAGGAAAGAAATGATGTAGGTATATCCTGTATAAATTAATACTAATGCTACCTGTTTTGTATCTCTGGGTTTTGTTTTGCTTTGGTTTTCCTGTTTAAAATTGTCAACATTTATGTAGTTAAAGTAATTGTGTTCATTTTTCTTTGGTTCTCCTTTGTTTTCTCTGTATCACTTCATGCAGGGATTTCCCAAACTCTTTGAATTCTTCATATTTATCATTCCCTATAGTGCAAATATGGGACAGATAGGTGGTATAGAGAATAGGGCACCAGGCCTGGAATCAAAGAAGACTCAACTTCCCGAGTTCAAATCTGACCTCAGATATTTACAAGCTGTGTGACCCTGGGCAAGTCACTTAACCCTGTTTGCCTCAGCTTCCTCATCTGTAAAATGCAAATGGGGTCATGAAGAATTGGACACCCCTGAAACAACAACATAGTACAAGCATATTCTATTATATTCACATACCATAATTCATTCAGCTATTCCACATACAGCTGGACTCCAGTCACAGATTATTTATGGCTTTTTGCTGCTTTTTAAAAATATTTTTATTTAAAGTTTCGAGTTCTAAATTCTACTCCTTCTTCCCCTCCCCCTTCCCTGAGACAGCAAGCAATCAGATATAGTTTATACATGTGCAATTATAAAACGTTTCCATGTTAAGTCACTTTGTACAAGAAGAGTTGAATAAAAGAAAAAATGAAAGAGAGAAAGAAAGAGAGAAAAAGGAAGGAAGGAAGAAAGGAAGGAAGGAAGGAAGAAAGAAAGAAAGAAAGAGAGTGAGGGAGGGAGGAAGGAAGGGAAAATAGCATGTTTCAGTCTGTATTCAAACAATATCAGTTCTTGCCCTGGAGGCAGATAATATGCTTCATCATTAGTCTTTTGGGATTGTCTTGGATCATTGCATTGCTGAGAATAGCTAAGTCATTTACAATTCTTTATCAAACAATATTGCTATTACTCTGTAGAATATTCTCCTGTTTCTGTGCACTTCTACGTGCATCAGTTCATGTAAGTCTTTCTAGGTTTTTCTGAAATCTTATAGTACAATAATGTTCCTTTACAATCATATGCCACAGCTTGTTTAGTCATTCCCCAATAGATGGGCATCTCTTCCATTTCTAATTCTTAGCCACCACAAAAAGAGGTGCTATAAATATTTTGTACAAATAGATCTTTTCCCCTTTTTTTGGATGTCTTTGGAATATAGACCTAGAAGTGGTATTGCTAGATCAAAGAGTAAGCACAGTTTTATAGCCTTTTGGGCATAGCTCTAAATTGCCCTCTAGAATGGATCAAAACAACTCCACCAACAATGCAATAGTATGACTTTTTGCTATTACAAATGATACTATTATGAATATTTTCATGCTCATCTGTCCCTTATTATGCATATCCCTAGAATATAAACCCATTATTGGGACCATGGGATTAAAGGTTATGAACAATTTTGTATTTTTTTAATAATTTCAAATTATTTTACAAAACAGACCAATTTACAGCTCCTCTGGTAGTGAATTACTTTGCCTGTTTTCCCTCATCCCTTCTAACCTTAGATTTTTCCATCTTTGCCAACTTTAGAGGTATAAGGAAACAATTCTGATTTGTTTTCATCTACATTTACCTGATTCAGGATGGTTAATGCTTTTTAGAATGCCAAGAGCCAGTGAAATGTAGTGGTTGGAGAGCTAGTCTTGAGGCCAGAAAGACCTAGGCTCAAGTCCTGCCTCTAACACCTTACTAACTGTGTGACACTGAGCAAGTTGGTTAAATTGTTGTTGTCCTATACAACCCTCTAAGACTATGAATCCCAGAAAAGGTGCTGATCTGCATTGTAGAGGAAATGTCCTTCCCAGGGAGTTCCTTATACCAATAAAAGTCACAAGGCTAGTCCTTGTCCCATGTCTTCTTTGGAAAACTGTTCATATTCGTATTTAATTCCATTTAACAAAGATTTATTAATTGCCTACTATGTGTGAGGCATGTGCTGCGTGCTAGGGATGTAAAAAATAAAATGACGTAAACTTGGCCCTCAAGATCTTTCCAAGGTGAGGTCAGGAGGGAAGGACAAGAATATGATAAAATGTACAGTGTGATAAGAGCAAACTAGAGACAAAGTAGCTCTAAAATCTTTTTTGGTGGAGAGAGAGAGAGAGATTTGTGGTTGTTGTTCAGTAGTGTCTAACTCTTCATGACTCCATGGACCATAATGACCATGAGGTTTTCTTGGCAAAGATACTGGAGTGACTTTGCCATTTCCTTCTCCGGCAGATTAAGGCAAACTGAGGTTACATGATTTGCTCAGGGTCACACAGCTAGTAAGTGTCTGAGGCCGGGTTTTAGTTCAGGTTTTCCTGACTCCAGGCCCAGCTCTCTCTCTAGTCACTGCATCATCTAGCTGCCAAAACAGAGATTGCTTTCAGCTATAAGAATCAGGGAAGGCATCATGGAGGAAGCGGCACTGCTGCTGAGCTTTGAATGAAGACAAAAACTTCTGTAGGTGAAGATCAAGAGGGAGTACATCGCTAGAATGGCAAACAGCCTACGCAGGTGCTTGTGACTTGAGAGGGCAGGGTGGGAGTAGGGAATGGCTGGCTAACAGCTAGGTTCCATTGTAACAATCTCAAGGCTTCTGTACAGAACTTTACATAGGTGCCAAGTCAACTTTTCTCAAGGACAGTTAGATTCACAGTCCTTAACAACTCTGGGATACAAGCCAGTGTTTCCTCACTTACTCTCCCTGAGTAGCAACAGGAGTTTCTTGGTCATTTTTCTTTAATTTCTGTAGGAGGATATGGTGCCATTTCTAGTGAACTCTCGGGCTTTGGACATACAGCAAATAATGGTTTCCCATGTTTAGTCATCCCTCTGGGGATGATTTCACAGGCCTAGAAGATCCAATAGAGATGTGTTTCTGGGAATCCAGCAATAGTATTATGGGAAGCAGAAATAATATTCTCTATGATGCAGTAGAGAAACAACCGATATTCATCCAAAGAATTTGCAGTGCCTAGGCTGTGATGGTTTGGAGTTTAACTTCCCTGAGGCAGATACGTTTTCTTTCATTTTGCTACACGTGACTCTGGGTGAGATACCACCAATGCAGTCAGTCAGGAGCTCACTTTCCATAACTCTGGTCTATCCTTTGGTGTTCCTTGTCATCTATAGCTGTTCTCCATACTATTTGGGAGCTAGAACACAAAGTATATCTCGAGAAAGAATCTGGAAAATGATGACAGGTCCAGCTCTGTGTCTGATCATCCAACAGCTATTGCTGAGTGACATTGCCCAGTGGTGGGAATCTTCATGACAGATGTCTTTAAAAAGTACATATTTGACTATTTAGCAAAACAATTCCATTTTTCTCCACTTGTCCATTTGGCATTTCTCTTAGACCTTAAGGTTTAGGGATTCTATATAAAACAGAAAATGGTTAGAACTTGAGAGTAGACAATTACTTCATTTGAAATAAGTGGCAGACCATTGATTAGAGAAAGACTAAACAAACTGAGGTATATGGATGTAACAGAATATTACTACACAGCAAAGATCAATGAATATGAAAACCACAGAGAATGTATGGGATGACATATAAACTGATGTAAAGTAAAGTAAGCAGAACTAGTAAGACAATGACTACAACCATGTAAATAGAAAGAAAAAAAAAACGAACCTGAATACTGAGTAATTATAATGACCAAGTTTGACCTAGAAGAGATGAGAAGATGCACCTCCCCTCCTCTTTTGTAGAGGTGTTGGGGGGGATTGGAGGACTCTAGGCATGGTGCATTCAGTGTAGTGTCAGACTTAGTTGATGTGTTGGTTAATTTTGCCGAACCAATTCTTCCCTGCTTTTTTGGAAGATAGGATGGCATGGTGGAAAACACACTAGCTCATGAGGCCTTGGTTCTAGACCACCTAATTGCTCTATGATCTGAAGCAAACCGTTTAACTTCTCCAGCTTTCTCCAGCTATAAAGGAAGGACAACTGGCTTATTTGCCTCCCTCCCAGGGTTAACATGAAAAGCAAATGCTATGATATGTGGGTGGGCTTTAAAAGCAAAAGCCCCATAAATGTAAGGATGGTGCTGTTGCTGATTGCTGTTCTCCGTGCCACCAACTAGATGGATGCTCTAGCAATCACTCTACCCACCTGGGCATTTCTCAGTACAGTAACTGAATACATGTGAGTCAATACTCAGCAGTATCCAGAGGGTGAATAATGTGTATATTTTGCCAAAATGCAAAATCAAACAGCCCATAGCTAACTTAATAAAAAAGCTATCAAGTGTAAAACTGCTGAGCCCATCTGGAGAAAACAAGTGATTCCCTATATTTTATGTGGCTCCCTTTACAATGTGAATATGAAATTGCCCAACCACATTATCACAAATGCAGCAGTCACATTCCCTTTTATCTGGCTTTTTCAGTCTCCCTAATAAAACTATCTTGCATTCTTTTAATGAACACTCCATCCTCATCAAACTTAAAGATCTTTGCATATGTTCTCATGACCAGCCAACAAGGATTTATTGGGTACCTGATATGTGGCCAGCCACCATGCTTGACATTGAGGGGAGTATAAAATAAGTACATAATGTAAATCCCTACTTTCAAGTAGATGATAGTCTAATGTGCGCACAGAAGAGACCTACAAGAAATGAAAAAAGCTAAAGAATAATGAGAAATACAGACAGAGACAGTGAGATACATATTAAGAAAGAGAGACAGAGACAGAGAGACACAGAGAGAGAGACAGAGAGACAGAGTGACAGAGAGAGACAGAGACGGAGATTAATCACTGGGGGTATTGATTAAAAGGAGTGCATTAGGAAGTCAGAAAAGCTAGAGCTCACCAAGGGTCAAGGACTAGAAAAATGACTTGAATTTGGAAGAGGAATGACAGTCCAGGCAAAAGGAATAACATGATCAAAAGCACAGTAGTAGTGATGATTCTAGTATTGTAGGAAACAGTAAAGGCACTAGCCTGACTATTGTGGGGTAATAGAAAATAAGGTTAGAGAGGAGATACATACCACCAAATGTATATGGGTCAAGATGAATGAAAAGAGTCACCAAATCAAATTATTATAAGAAATTAAGAGAGATCCTGGGACACTAATGGGGAGGCAACTGCCAGGTGAGGGATTAGGGAAAGCAGGCTGGGAAGGAACTCACCTGTGGCGTGGCAATGAAGAGAAAGAAGCAGGACATCTGGTAACTTCCTGTTTTAAGTACTTCCTTTTGCTAACAAGGTACTAATCTTAGTTGCTTCTCTCTGCTGAAAGATCACGAATTCTGTCAGTACCCTGAATAAAGTCTCAGTTGACCCTCCGTGGTTCTTGCTATGTTGGATAGAGAGAATGAGGCAATCGAGTAGCAAGAAAGTCTTATTATAAGTTCTTGGCAGGGAAAGAATATAAGAAGTGAGCCAAAGATGAAGATGATGGCAAAGACGAAGAGGAGCAGCTCATATTTCCATAGTATCATAAGGTTTACAAGGTGTTTTCCTCAAAGCAACTATGTGAATTAACTACTACAAGAACTATTATTTCCATTTTATTGATGGGAAAAGTGAGGGTTAAAGAGATGAAATGACTGGCCAGTTTGTAAGGTTAGTAATGGGACTCAAATTAAGATCTCCTTATTCCTCACTGCCTCAATAAGGTTTCTAGCCTGAAAAATTGAAATAATGCTGGTGTCACTAAGAAGAATGGAAAAGATGGGAAAAAGAGTCAACATGGAGAAGGAAGATGACAAGATTAATTTGGGACATGTTCAATTTGAGGTAATAATGTTGAAGTTTAGGGGTGCTGGGACCCTGAAATAGCAACACACGGCTCCTGCCCGAATGAATTCAACCCAAGCCTTCTTTCAGCCAAGGAAAAACAAAGTTTATTAAAGATCCACCATATTGGGTAGATTCTTTTTTTTTTTGCAGGGGGGAAGGCAGGGCAATTGGGGTTAAGTGACTTGCCCAAGGTCACACAACTGGTAAATGTGTTAAGCGTCTGAGGCCAGATTTGAACTCAGGTACTCCTGACTCCAGGGCCGGTGCTCTACTCACTGTGCCACCTAGCTGCCCCTTCGGTAGACTCTTAAGGAATCAGAGCATTTGTGACAAGCCCACCAGAGCGAGTCAGAGCCCCTTCATGGAGGACAAGATGGATCTTATATACAGAAAGACTGTGGCAGGTATCTAGGGGTAGTCAAGTAGTCTGGGGTGACTGGAGGAGGGGTCCAGGGAGGATCTTGAGGAGGAATCTAAGGAGGATCTTGATGGGATTGAGGTGACTAGAGCTTAGATGCCAGGAACCAAGAGAATGGGATTGATAGAATCTAGGGTGGGAAGTAGCCAGAGGCAATCTGGAGGTAACAGACAATGGAGAACTAGGCTAGGTTAAGGGTAACAGAGATTTAGGCATAGCAATAATCAAAAGCTTATGGCTTCAGGCAAATGCCAGATCAAGTGGGAAGATTCAAGGAGACTTCAAGGGGGTTCCCAGAACCTGTACCCCATCAATAATAAGGTATCCAAGTGAGATGTCTTGTAGGCAATTGGAAATGTGGGACTGGAAATGTGGGAGCACAGGGTAAAGGACAGGGATCTCAGAACCCACGTGGGAGCCAGGCCCATCTGGACTCTAAGAACAGAAGGAAGGATCCAGAGCACCAGCAGTCAGGCCACCAGAGTGAACTGCCTAATCAGACCTCCTACTTGGACATCTGGTCTGCTTCTCTGTGCTTGATCCTGTCATTGTCCTGATTCTCTTTATAGCTATACCACTTTTCTACACTCTCCTCTGGGGCAGCTAGGTGGTGTCAAGCCTTGAGTCAGGAAGACTCACCTTCCTGAATTCAAATCTGGCCTCAGACACTGTGTGACCCTGGGCAACTCACTTTTCCCTGTTTATCTCAGTTTCCTCATCTGTATAATGAGCTGGAGAAGCAAATGCAAACTACTCCAGTATCTTTGCCAAACAAACCCTAAATAGGGTCACAGAGTTAGATACCCCTGATATGACTTGGCAAAAATTGAGACAATTAAAAAAAAAAAAGGTCAAATTTGTTGTTCAATGTTATATGCACCCTGTACAATGGTGAGACAAAACAAGTGAATACCTCTGGAAACACCATCACCTCACTCAAAACCCTGGAATACCAGTCTTCACGGGTGCAACTCATTTTATACAATGGATATGTTCCTAAGAAGGTGGCTTATAGATAGGATATTTGTTTTGGTTTTGGAGGCAATCAGGGTTAAATGACTTGCACAGGGTCACTCAGCTAGTAAATGTCTGAGGCCAGGTCTCTCTAACTCCAGGGACAATGGTCTATCCACTGCACCACCTAGCTACCCTTAGATAGGATATTTGTAAATTAAACCACTTTAAACACAACAAAAAGATGAGGAAATCCAGGCCCAGAGGAGTTATGAGACCTGCTAAGGTTCATATAGCTAGCAGATTACAGAGTCGGGACTACAACCATAATGAAGGAGCCCCTTTAAGAAACTCTTTACAAGTAGTTATCAATATAGCCTGCACACTCCCCCCACCACTTGCTCAAGGTCACTTGTAAGGGGAGCCCAGAAGTCACATGAACTAGAAAGCAAACCTCATGAGCTTTCATTTTCTGTTCTGCACAAAGGACAGCACCATTTCATCGGTTTCATCAGCAAGATGTAAACACTCCACTCAGTAACATTTGATTCAGGGCTGACCTATGCCTGGAAACCAGATTATAAGCAGAACTATCATTTGACACAGATAAAAGACACCAGAGAAGAACATTTGGCGATCAGAAAAGACTGCAGTGCAAGTTGCTGAAGCACTTTTTCAAATTTTCAGGCCGCGAATAAAATTATCAAATCATATTTTCTCTGGCTTCTGTGCCTGGCCAAGCAATTCTTTCCAGAAACGTATCAGTCTCAGAAAGTACTGTCAAGAACACAACTTTTAATCATCCTAAAGAAGGAAATTATCTTAGACCATTTCCCCAGTCTGAGCAGGGGGGGACATGACAAAACAGCCCTAACCATCCACCTAGGAAGATAGAAACATAACAAGTCTCCTCTGATTATCCTTTCAGGGATGGGCAACACACCTGGAGGACCCAATGACTCACAAAGAAGGGAGAATAGCCACACCATTCTGTTGCCTCCCAACAGCAAAAGTCTCATGTGACTTCTTCCCTCTCTCTCCTCTCCCTAGATTATTCTATAGCCACAGAATTACAATAATTGCTGAAATATGAAGACTGAATGCACCCTGGTGTAAGTGGAAAAGTCAGCTCATGTTCAGAGTAGCCACACCTGATCCCTTTGCTACCCTAGAGTCCAGCTGTAAGGAATTCCCTACTGTTCAAATATGAAAATAGATTTTTTTAAAAATTTGAATTACAGTGGCCACTATCCATAATGAAACTTCTTTATTCATGGAATCTTGCATCCCTAAGAGGAATTTTCCTCCACAGAAGTACTATCCTTATAGCACATCGTGATACAAAGACAGATATAGCTGTCTATCAATCAACAATGCCAAAGGAGTACAAGTTTTGGTGGGTTCTAGCAGAGTGGAGATACTCTGAGTATGGTCCTGATAACAAACTGCATCTGCTTAGCAAGGTTCAGCCTAGTGAAGAATACAGACTCACTACCAATAGGCTAGGCTAGCTACAGGTGATGAATACTTCAAAATGGCCCAAACTTCTGTGTATACCTCTTCCACTTTTGCAGTGGCCAATGCAGAATGACTGGCAGAATAGAAGGCAGAGGGTATTGACAACCACATGGTTTTTTTACATCAAATATAAACATTAACCAAACTATAACAGCTTTAAATATTAAATTCTTGGCCTAACAACCAATGAGTCAACATACGATTAAAGAAATTGAACCTTATGAATACTGAAATTCTCTCTCTAAATAGAACTGGATATTAACTTAAATTGCCTATTTTCTTTTAACAAATGGAAAACTGCTGAAGCATAAGGTTTTGTGTACGACATGGATGGGACTGTGAACAGAGTGCCTGATTTGGAATCAGGAGGACCTCAGTTCAAATCCAGCCTCAGACACTACCTATGTAATGCTGGGCAAGTTATTTAAACCTCCATTCTGCCTCAGTTTCCTCATTTGTAAAATAAGGATAATAATAGTATCTACTACCCAGGGCTGTTGCGAGGATAAAATGAGAACCTGTTTGTAAAGTGCTTCACAAACTTTAAAATGCTATATAAATGTGAGATATTTTATGAGGTAGCTTAGATAACTCAATGGAGAGAGTGCTGGACCTTGAGTCAAGATAGACCCAAGTTCAAATCATGTCTCAGACACTTACTAACTGTAGGATGCAGGGCAAGTCACTTAACTTCTGTCTGCTTCATTTTTCTCATCTATAAAATGGAGAAGACATCCCAAGGTTGTTGTGATGATATAAAAGAGATATTTGTAAAGTGCTTTGTAAACCTTAAAGTGTTATATAAATAATAGATTTTTCAATTACTGGGTTTTACTTAACTATTTTCAGCTGCTGTCAATTATTAAGGATTCAAATGAAAATATGTGGGAAATTTTATGTCCGAAAGTATCAAAAAACTGAAATATATGTGTGTATGTATATAGCTATACATACATGCATACACACACACATTCACTCATATATGAGATCTGAAGTTATAAGAAAGTTGCCAATAAATCAAAAGACAGGTCAAATTTTCTCCTTGGAAAGGCAAATCAAGGAGGTGTTTGAATTATTTTACTATGCATCCAAAGACAATAAGAATCATATTATGAGATGCTTGATCTTACTACAGTATCCATGCTCAAAAGCTAAATGAGTGGCATGAGCATTGTTGTAGCTTGTTTCACACACACACACACACACACACACGCACGCGAACACGGTTCATTATGGCAAAACAAAATTATCCCAAGAATTGTAGGCTAAAGTCTTATATCTATGTCATGAACATTTTGTTTTAAAAAGTGGGTCAGTAGATACTCTGCCTGATTAGTGTCAAACAATATCACACACCAAAAAAAAAATTAAATTGATCATATCTTAAAAGGTAGATGACTGGTTACAAATGAAGGAACTACTTCTTAATCAATTCATTATCTCTTCACTTTGGATAATTATAATAGTCTCCTAAATGGTCTCCCTATCTCCCATCTCCCTTCTTTCTAATCTCCTTCAACAGCTACGAAAGGTCTGCACACATAATCCTTTGCTACAAAACCTTTCGTGGCTTCTCATTTCATGCAGACTGTAACAATCTTCTTAGCATGACTGAATCCCACTACAATCTAGCTCCAACATTCCTTTCCAGGTCTATCTCACGCTTCTCTCCTTTATAGATGTGCGTTGCACCCAAACTCCACTTCCTTGACCTCATCCTGCATTCTTTCATCTCTGTAAAATCACACAAGTTTCCCAATGCTTGAAACACATCCCATTCCCATTCCTATTTATTGACATCCTTTTCTTCCTCTAAGCATTTTATCAAAATCTCTCCCTTGTTCATATATATTCTACCTAGTTATCATAGTTACTAACCCTAGATGTATTGTATCATTCCTGTCAACTCCTCCTTAAACTGTAAGCTTCTTGAGAGCAGGAATCATCTTTTTTTTTTTTTTCATTTTTGTACCTCTAGTATCAAACATTGTTGCCTTGCACATGATAAGTGTTTAATAAATGTTTTTAATCGAATTGTTGAAGCAAAAGAGAACACATCTTCTGTATGCATCTAGAAAATCATTCTTTCAGAATTATATTATTCATGGGATCACTTAGTATTTTACATTTTGATCATTCTTGGCTCATTAACATCCTCTATATATCTAGGCAGGTCAATAAACCTCTACATCTTTGTTTTCTATTCTCTAGAAGAGGGTAAACATTTCCTTTCCAGCATTATGATTGTGCAAACTGATTTCTCTAAGATACATCTTGTCCCAGTCTGGTTCCAAAGAACAGATGATGAAATACTCCCACCTTCGCTCAGCAGAGAAGTGATGAACTATAGGTACAAAATGCTGGATATCCTATCAAGTGCAGTTATTTCGTTGGCTAGTTTTATTTAGCTGTTTTTCTTTGTTAGGACTTTTCAGTGAGGAGGAGAGAATGTATCGGTAAATTACTCTAGTATGCAAAGCAAAAGACATCAATAGAGTTTTAAATACCCATTAGACCATATTGTATATACTAAACATATATACTCATTTACATATATAAGATGCATATATGCATTTGTATAGGCACATGTATATGTGTATATAACTTTATGCATGTGTATAAATGTGTATATACCTATATTATGTATTTTATGTGTACATATACATGTGTATGTATATATATGTATATATGTGTGATCACGTGTGGGGATATGTATGTAAATTTCATGAATATACGCATATGTATATATATATTCATGTGTGTATGTATACACACATTAGTCTATATTACTTGAAGTAGTCATCTAAGACTCCCAGAGAAAATGACCCTGTGAGATTTTGGTGTCATGCAATTTGGTCCTACCAAAGTGTGTAGGAAGGACATGGTCTTGGTCCATTTCACTTCCTTTAGAAACTCAGAGGAACTCCTCTCAAGTTAAACTTTACTGAACCATAACAAATACTTTCTTTAAGGTATACTCCAACCCTATATAGTGGCAGAATTTGTTGACTTCCATAGTAAACAGACTCAAACAGAAACAAGAGGCTGGTCACCTGCTGATCGGCTAGACATCTACTTATTAACAAAAACCTGTGAACTGTGCTCCTTCCAATATATATTTTGTTCAAAATAAATTGAAAAAAATTAAACTGTGTACTGTGGATTGGATTGAAGGCTGTGCTCCAGGGAGCATACACTGCAGTTCCTGAATGTTTCTTGGGGAATTCTAGTGACCTCCCTGGGGTACAACTTTTGATGCAACTTCGACATATAATGGCCCTTACACATGAACTTGGAAATTGTCCAGTGGGAATTTTTCAGGCCAGCACTGTAAAACCTAACCCACATTTTGGGGCCAACTTGCTCTGATTTAGTTTCCCCAATTAGCTTTACCCACAAATCTATTCTAATGCTGGATTGGCTGGCATACACTATTTAACACACTCATCCCACCACTAATCATCTCCGACAGCTATTTCCCATGAGCAATTGCATCATCTTCCTGCATTTTTGTCCTAGGGGATGCCTAAACTGTAAAAAGATAACTTTACATCATAGGGAAGAAATAACTGTGAAATTAAATCCCCTAGCATATAGCAAGGTGCTTTCACACAGGTGCTTAATAAATGGTTCTGGAATTTAACTAAATTGAGTTTGAAGAGGCTGGATGGCTGAAGAGACCTCGAGAAACAGAAGGAGAAGAGTAAACTCAATGTCAGGGGAAAAGCCTACTTTTCCTCCAATACCTTTTCATTATTAGATAGAATGAACACCTCGTTGGAAGGGTGAATGAGAAAGGGCTATTATAAGAAATGTGAAATCTCCTTCCCTGAAAGTATTTTGGGTGGATCCAGCTGAACTCCTACCTGCCATCTGGTCCATGGACTTAATTACCTGTCAGTGAGGCTCTCACCCTCTGTTCCAATCAATGACTTTGTAATAGGATCCTGGATTGCTTCAATTCTTTTAAGAAAGCACATTCAAGTAAATCTGCAAAATCTACACAGATGTGACCTAATAGGACTGAATTGAGAAGCATTTTAATGGGATTTAGTTCATTTCTGTGGCTAAACCGTGATGAAGGGGCTCAAATCTCTTTGTGGTCTTCTCACCATGAACTTTGCCAGCATGTCAAGCCAGTCGAATGGATAACCTTCAAGGTTCAGAAGGTTCAAGGTTCAGAATCCTATTCATCCATAACGATCAGTCACAAGCAATTATTAAACACCATGTTCTAGGCCCTGTGCTAAGTGGGGATACAAAAGGGGCGAAAGCTATCTCTGCCCTCAAGAATGGAGGAAAGAGCATGAGAAATAAATATAAGACAAATACAGAGCAAATGGAAAGTAATAGCATAAGAGAGGGGGGATCATTAGGAAGGATCTTCTGTAGAAGGTAGGATTTGAACTGAATCTTTGTAGAAGGTAGGATTTGAACTGAACCTTGAAATAACCTAGAGGATCTAGATGTAGCTTGAACCATGTCTTAGAGCAATGGACTGGCAAAAACTGAGAAAGATCTTATAAATCATTGAAATCAGTCCCCTTATTTTACATATGGGGAAGCCTACTGAAGTGAACAATGATGTAGATGATGAGAATGAAAAAAAACCCTCATTTATGTAACACTTTTTGGTTGTAATTCATTTCACATAATCGCAAATTTTATAGTGCAGCAGATAGATCACTAAGTGTGAAGTCAGGGAGACCTGAGTTCAAATCCAGCCTCAGATATTTACTAGTTCTATAACCCTGGCCAAATCAGAGCCTCTGACTGTCTTAGGTTCCTCCTCTATAAAATGGGGATAATAATAGCCCCTACCTCCCAAGGTTGCTGTGAGGACCAAATGAGATGATATTTGTAAAGGGCTTATTTAGTGCAGAGCCTGGCACATAGTATGTGCCGTATAAATCTTAGTTGTCATCGTCATCATCTTCTCATTTTGATCCTGTGAGGTGGGTGGTAAAATCAGTATTTTCCAGATGAAGAAACTAGCTTGCTTTCTTCATAAGTGACTTTGCCAAAGTCTCAAAGATAAGCTATGCTAGAGCCCTATCACGAGGTCACAGAGCTAGGACTCACATTAAAGTCTTCTGCTTCCCAGCTCAGTACTCAAAGGTCCCATAGCTAGGAAGGGTGGTACTCAAAGTCCAGCTTAGTGTCTATATGAGTCTCTTGCCCATGTAACCTGTAGCTCTTCCTACCTCTAACTTCCAACTAAGAGTGTTGTGGTATACTAGATTCTGCAGGGCAAAGAGTAGTTATGTTGGCTCTTAGGCTTAATGGCAATTACTGAGTGCTTCCCCAAACACTTGACTGTCTCTGACTTAGAACAGCATGGAGAAACAGAGCACTTGACTCGGATTCTGAAAGACCTGGGTTCAAATCCTAGCTACAAGCCTCACTTTCCTCATCTGTAAAATGTAGGTAATAATATCTATTGTCCCCACCACATAGTGTTGTTGTGAGGATCAAATGAGATAATGCATGCAAAACACCTTGCAAAACTTAAAGTGCTTCTTAAAGTTTAATTTTCGTTATTCCTCATTTTGTAAATGGTAAACTAAGGCTCAAATTATTAGAAGTAAGAGGCAAAGATGGAGTTAAATTTCAATTTCTGGATTCCTGGGGTGATGTCCTGTTTGTTATGCCCCAGCGTATTGTTTACACAAAATCTTGTACATGAGAAAAGAACCATCCCTATCTCATTTAATTCTGGAATTTTTTGTTTGTGTTGTTCAGTTGTTTCAGTCATGTCTGACTCTTCACAACCCCAGGTTTTCTTGGCAAAGATATTGGAATAGTTTGCCATTTCCTTCTCCAGTTCATTTTACAGATGAAGAAACTAAGTTGTTTGCCCAGGGACACACAGGTAATGTGTCTGAGGTTGGATTTGAACTCAGGTTTTCCTGACTCCAGGCCCAACACTCTATCCTCTTCTGATTGCTTTATAATTCTGGTATAGCTTTGAAAATAAAAATTGGGAGCCAGTAGGAAGAGCTCTAGAACCAGAAAATCTGGTTGCTGATCCTGGTTCAGGCCTTGACTTGTTACATGACCTTGTCCAAATCACTCTTCCTCACTGTAATGTGCCAAAATAGCCCCACTGGAGGGCTGTTGGCTAAAATTCCTTCCTGTTTTATAAACCCAGTATCTATCACAGTGTCTGGAATATGAGGCTTTTAAAATAGAATACGTTTATTGAACTGAATGCTTCAAGTTGTTATCAGAAGGAATTCTAAGACTTTTCCTTGATAATTTCACTCAGTTAGAGGGAGGGTGGTTCACTCTTATACAGAACTAGCCTCCAAGTCAAAAGACCTAGGTATAAATCCTAGTTCTGAAATGTACTGGCTGAGTGACCCTGGGCAAATCAATTCAACCTTTTAAGTCTCAGTTTCAGGGCAGCTAGGTGGTGGAGTAGATAGAGCACCAGCCCTGGAATCAAAAGGACCTGAGTTCAAATGTGACCTCAGACATTTGACACTTACTAGCTCTGTGTCCCTGGGCAAGTCACTTAACCCCAATTTCCTTGCCAAAAAAAAAGTCTCAATTCCAAGATGAGGGTAATTTTGCCTGGGTGAAGAGAGCATTTTCTATAGTTCTTTGTAAATATGGGCTATTTTAACAGAACTTCCTCTCTTTGTCAACTGTATTTACTTCCTTTGTGCCCTTATTTAACCCCAAGTACTTTTTCTTCCACATTTTTCTTTCTTTGGATAGCGCTTTGTCTAATAAATGGAAGGGCAGGGATAAAAAATCAGCCGGGTGCCAAAGTGACTTCAGTGAACAGTGTAAATAGTACTGTTCACAGAGATGGAGCTCTCAGCCTCCTTTGCAAGGTTTGAGCTAATGTGGCATTGAGTAACTAGATCCATTCTTTGTCTATGATAATTCGATTTTAATACTGCTCTTTGCCCCCTGCTTCTAAGAAAATCGATACATACAGAATTTGGGAAAGTGAAACAGAGAAGAGAACCGTGGTGTCATCACACCCTGTAAAAGACACTGCCTGTGGTCAGGGAGATGAAATCATCACATTTCAACAAGTCACATATTTGGCAAAGTGGATACAGCACTAAACTAGGAGTTGGGATGATCTGGGTTCAAATCCCACCATGTGTAATCCTGGGCAAATCATTCAACCTCTCTGTGCCTCAATGGTCTCATCTATTAAATGAAAGCATTGGATTCAACAGGATTAAAGGTCCCTTCAGGCTCTAAATTGATGATCCTATGACCTATAATCAGGAAGAAGAGCATGAAAACACACCTATGCTGTAAAATACAATCAATTCTTTTCCACTGTCTGTAACCCCACTGCCTGTGGTAGAGCCTTCTGAGCCCCTATTGGTCTAATCAACCACAGTAGGACACACTGTACCTTGACCCCAACATAGAGGGGTCATTTTGGTTCTCTTCAAAAACAAATCAATCCCACTGCTACAAACATGCTAGTGTCTCTCCTATCCTAAAAACAAAACAAAACAGAAACAAAAACAAAAACCAGTCAAAACAACCAAAAACAACCTCTTCTCACTAGGGCAATCTCCTCAAGTTATCATCCTACATTTCTACTCCTCCTTTTATGGTAAACTTCTAGAGTAGTCTCCGCTCAAAGTTTTTAATTCCACTCATTTACTCCTCAATCTCTTGCAATCTGGCTCCCATCCCCACTATTCAATTAAAACTACTTCAGCTAAGAAGGTTCTGGAATGACACCATCACCTTACTGCCAAATCCAATGTCTCTTTTCAGTCCCTATCTTTGACCTTTCTGCTATATTTAACACTGTTGACACTATCCTCCTCCTTCTTTGTTCCCTTAACATAGTTCTGTCCTGACCTCCTACCTCTTCTTAGTCTCATTGGCTAGTTCCCCCAACCAAACATGGTGATTCCCCAAAGCTCTACCCCCACACTCTCCTCTCCTCTCCACTCTCTCACTTGGCTTCTGCCTTCAGGCCTCTCCTCTCCCACTGTGGACTTCCTTGGCTTTTCTACCAGACCTCCAGTAACTTATCACTGAGAAATCTCTTCATCTTGTAAGACAGAATCAGACTTAAACTACTCACATTTTATCAGTACCCTCTGCCCCTCTCATTGGAGGGCAGAGCCATAAAACCATGGCAGCTTTTCTTTCTATTGTCTGTTGTCTTCCTCCATTAGACTGTAAGCTCCTTGAGGGCAGGGACCATCTTTCTTGTTCACATTTGTATACCCTGAGCTTATTGCAGTGCCTGGTACGTAGCAGGTTGACTTGATAGTCTCATGTACTCTTATGACTTCAATTACCAACTTTCCATGAAGTTGACTTCAAAATCTATATGTTCATCTCCAATATGTTGTCCCACATCACCTGCTACCCCATCAGCTGCTGGACATACCCTCCTGAATGACACTTCAAACTCAGTATGTTCAAAACTGAACATTCCTCCAGCCTCCCCAAACACTCTGCTCCCCTTCCTGACTTCCACACTTTTCACAATGGTTTCATCATTATTCTAGTCATGCGGTCTTATAACTTTGGAGCCGTTCTTGACTCTTCTATCTTCCCCACCTTCCACGGGCAGTTCCTTGCCAAGTCCTGTCTATTCTCCCACCAAAACATCTTTCCCATATGTTCTCTCCTTTCCGATCTGCTTTCTAATTTCATTGCCGTATTTCAAGCCTTCACCTCTCCTTTAGACTAGCGTAATAGTCTACTAACTCTTCCCTCTGTCTTCGGTGTTTCTCTCTTCAATCTGTCCTTCACACTGGTGCCAAAGTAATCTTTCTGATGTACAGTTTGATCACATCAGTCTCCTACTCAGAAAACCTTCAGTGGCTCCTCTCCAAATCACCTACAGAATAAAATATAAACCTCTCAATTTGGCATTCAAGGTCCTTAACAGTCAGGCTCTATGGTTTCTATCCTGATATCACAGCACTCTTCTGTGCATACTCTCTGCTCCAACCAGAGGACTTTTTTTCCCACCTCTACTAAATGTCTACACATTCAATTTCCCATTCTTATATGGAACCCACTCTACTCTACCCTCTGTCTCCATCAATTAAAATTCTTTCCCTTCAAGGTCCAACTCGAGAACAACTTAGTCCATAAAGCCTTCCATTATCCCACCCCTGAAAATGATCCATATCCTTGAATTTCTGAATCAATTACTCAAAACAAGGATTTATTCAAAGTTTGCTATATGCCACACAGTGCACTGTGTTAGGTGCTAGGGGTGCAAAGAAAAAGATGAAATAGTTTTTGCTCTTAGGAAGCTTATATTCTTATGTCTTTGATTCTACTCCTTCAAACTCCTTCCACCAATGCAAACTACAACTAGTCCATAATTGAGTATGTGGAGTAGAGGTACTGGAGGCTCTGAGAAGTTAAGTGATTTGCCCAAGGTCACCTGTTTGGTATCCAAGGCAGGATTAGAACCTGGGTCCTCCTGACTATGTGCTTTATGCCATGAAGCCTTATGCATGTTTTGAACTTTATAAATGCCTGTCAAAATGCATTGAACTGAACACCAAGAACAAAATGGAAGAAGGATTGCATTATTATACTTCCTAGTAATAAGTATTTAAATAATAATAAATAATAATTAAATAAAAATAAATAATTTAATAATGATAACTAATAATTCTTAATTCAAGCAGATTTTCTTTAAAATTCTATTGAGCTCACTTCTTGTTGTTCAGTCATGTCTGACTTTGCAACCCATTTAGGGTTTTCTTGGCATAGATACTGGAATGGTTTGCCATGTCCTTCTCCAGCTCATTTTACAGATGAGGAACTGAGGCAAACAGAGTTAACAGAGTTAAGTGACTTGCCTAAGGTAGTAAGAGTTTAAGACACGGATTTGAACTCAGGTCTTCCTGACTTCAGGCCCTGTCTACTGTGCCACTTAGCAGCTCTGCTCACTTGCAGTCAGTATAAAGAGTTAACAAAGGAAGGAGCCAAAACTACCCCTTTTATCTTCAAGTCATTCTTTTTGACTCCTTGTTTGAACAAAATGAGTTTCTAGTGTGATAAGTAGATTGTTTTGGAATAGATATATTGTTTTGGGAACTTCCAGACGAAGAAACTCCTTCTACCAATGCAGTTTGGCACTTTCTTTGAGACTTTTAATCTTAGCGTTGTCTAGAGCACTTAGAGGACATGTGACTTTTTGTAACAACAATGTGGCTAGCAGCTACTGTGGCTGTGTAAGACCAACAACAACAGCACACAGGAAGGGCTGCCAACACAGGTTCTTTGATCTGCTTTTCTAAGGAAAGCAACTTTAAGAGGTTAACAATTTCAGTTTAATTAAATATACATATATCATTCACTTTGTTCAGGGAGAAAAGATCAGCCCCCTGGACTTTAGGGCAAATACAAACAGAAATTACAAGTATACATAATAAACAGATCAACTAAGACAAACCAGTCTATCCATAGCAGTACATAGTTCCCAGAGAAGTACCAACATCTGTCTGTCTGGGTTACAAAGTATGGGGGGCTGTTTCAATGGCTTGCCCAGAGTCTTGTCACTCTTTCAATGAGTATACCCCCAAAAGTGAACCACTAACCTTCCAACACATATACCCTGTTCAAGACCATAAGGGCTGGGGCCAACTTAGCATTCCTGTGGGAAACCAGGGTGTGGGAAAGCACCACATTATATACAAATCAATGACTCTCCATCTCTCCTGCTGAGAAGCATTCCAAGACAAAAGATCCCACTTTACCTGCCAGACTCATCAGAGGCACTTAAGAAAAGAACAGCAAAAAAAAAAATCCTTTCCTGATTATCACTACACTTATTAAGGGTCACACAATCAGTATGTTTCAATGGTGGGACTTAAACCCAGGTCCTCCTGATGGCATGCCAGCTTTCTTGACAATTTGTCACACTTGCCAAGTAATTTTATTATTTATTCCTCTGCCTCTTCACAGCATGGAGGTGACACTGTGTTCTCAAAGGCTATGATGGAGGAGCATAAATTCTGGGAAGTCCTACTGAGATAAAAAGGTGTCAAGTATGGTCTCAATGAAGAACTATATTTCTGTTGTCCAAGGAGCACCCTGGCTCAGTTCTTCAAGGTTCATCACCTTAAAAGGTTAACCATAGGTGATTATTTTTTTAGCCACATCAACTAATGAAACTATTTACTAAGGCATGAAGGAGTTGTGGCAGTATACCCATAATGAAGACATCACAGATCTTTGAGATAAATACCACACACACACACACACACACACACACACACACACACACACACTCCACACTTTTCATGTGGTTCCAGGCAACCTGATCTCTTGACTTTCCCGGAGGTTCTCTACAACGCCCCAGAAACCTGGAAGCTCGCTCTACCCTGGGGACTTCACATATTGAAAGTACTCTCTCTCTCCCCTATGGCTTCTCTCTTCCAGAACTTCCATTATAAGGAGAATGCTCAGGCTAGTCGTGCCTTCATTCTTCTCCAAGGTGTTCTCCTGACTCTCTTGGACTTTCTCTACAATGCTCCCATGTCAGCAACCTCTCCCCTCCTCCGTCTTTGTCCATTGCTGCCACCACACACACACACACACACACACACACACACACACACACACGTGCGCACGTGCTTTTCAGCTTTCTTTTATGTATAATCCTCCCCATTAGAATGTAAGTTTTGTCCTTTTTCTATTTGTATTTGTATTCTCAGTGCTTATCACAGTGCTTGACACATAAGAAGAGATAATTAAATGCTTGTTGACTTGACATAGAGATATGGCTAAATTCTTTACTAAATTCTGAGGTTCCTGAGGGCAGAGAATTGTGTCAGTTTTCATTTCTGTATGCCCGTGACCTATGACACTGCCTTGTGCATATGTCAATACATCAAAAATCTTTGATGACATCAGTATAGAAACTCCCTGGACCATATTCAGCACTTCTTAAACTGTGGATCTCAACCCCATATAGGGTGGCTAAAAATCTGGCAAGAGTAAAAGGTTTCTGAATGTGCAAAAACCAAAAATTAATTCAAAATCAAAAGTGTAATGAATCCGAGGTATTTGTGGCAGCACTTGCCCATGTTGCATCATGCAACTTCATTGCAGCCTTGGTCCTGAAAACACAACATGCTCACTTTGCACTGCACATGTCATCATACCACATAACACCAACAACCATAGCTGAAATGCAAAAAGGGATTGCAAGTGGGAAAAGTCTGAGAAGCCCTGATACAGATCACAATTAGTCTATAATTAAATAGATGTCTTTGAGAGTTATATTAGGCTCTGATAGATGGCTTCAAAATCAGGTCTCTCCTAGCTCCAGACCCTTGGGACTTCACACATAAATACTCTCTCTCCCCTGTGGCTTCTTTCTTCCAGAACTTCCATTATAAGGAGGATGCTCAAGCTAGTCATGCCTTCATTCCTCTTGCCACCACAACAATGTTAAGTGGTTAGACCAAGGTCATGTGGCTAATAAGCATTAGAAATAGGATTTGAACACAAATCCACCTGATAACCAGTCCAACACTCCATATATTATGCTACACTGCCTTGCTAATATTAGATGCTTAACTAATGGCTGACAAAATTCACTGAACTAAACACAAACACCAGAATGAGAAAGAGTTTATATGACAATTTTGGTCAGTAGTGGCTCTGATGATTTTAGCTGATGGCAATTTTCTTTGAAATTTCCTTATACTAGTCCTACGGAATAGCAGAGGAAAGAATAGAACAGTTCCTCCCTTTTCCTTTCAAACCAAGGTCATTGGACAAGTGGGCACGATCTCCATTCTCCAGAGCCACCTCTGGTTTTGATTTCCTTGTTAATAGAATAACTAATAATAGGCTACATGTTGAAAGTTTTTCATGGGTAACAAAGCACTTCCACAAACCCTTGTGAAATTATTGGTGAAAATATTTTCAGTCCTATTTTACAGATGAGAAAACTGAGACTCAGAAAGTTTGAGTTACTTGCTCAAGGTTATATAGTCAATAAATGGCAAAACCAAAACTTGAACTTCAACTCCAACGTCATTTCCTTTTCCCTAGCCATGTTCATTGATTATACAGAATTTAGACGTTATTGAGATATCCAAATTAACAGGATTTTTTTAAGTCAATTCAGGAGTCGACATGGAGATAGCCCTCACCTAGTTGCTTGGAGAAATGGACTTCATGGTATATTTGTAAGATGGAAGATTTACAGAACATTAGTTATTCAAAGTGCTAGAGGGCACTACTCTGCCAATGTATTTCCATGCCTATTGAGTGGGTATTTCATGCTGATTGAGTCAAATATGTCCGTGCCATCTTAGTTTTCTTTTGTTGTGTTTCCAAGAAATTTATTCACCTTTTATTTTTTAAAGCTCAGTCCCATTTTGTCTATGTTCACCTTGCCTGGTCATGAGGTAGAAGACAGAGAACTATAAATGTACTGAAGAACTTTAAAACCTGAAATGAGGCCATGAAAGATGATTCTAAGGTGAAACAGTAGCTTCTGAGAACTCAAAACAGAAGAGCCCTTAGATTCTGCCTTTTGTCTCTTTTCTCCATGGTACAGACCCTCTATTGCCTATTCCTGACCCCAGTAAATAAGTCAATCAGCAGTGACTGCTTTGAGCCAAAGATTGTTGCAAGACATATAGAACTAAGTATGGGTTTAATGGGTTCTTCAAAATGAATTACAAAGTTGGAATTGGTTTCTATGTGTCCTTCCAGAATTCAACCTGTTCCTGCGATTGATCAAGGCAAAAACAGTGCTACAATTCATAAGAAAATGTTGAATTTCAGGAGTAATTTCATAAAAAGAGCCACCAGAAATTATAACATTTCCCTAGTTTAATATTAGTGTCTAAAATAACAGCCTCTGATTTTAGGAACAGTCAGAGGAAAAAAAAGATGCAGAGGACAGATTCCAGTGTGTTGGGTCCATCCTCTTAGAAGGATATATGGAGGGTATGAAGAAGCAATACACTGGTTGAGAAGGCATAGAAGCTGTGATTTGTACCAGAGAAGGAAACATCTGCATCAAAGAAATCATAGAGTCATTGAATTACTGATGTGTGTGTCCATAACTAGACAAGAAGTTTCTTTGACCATTCTAACTAGCATTCACTTAAGAATATTCCAGAAAAGCTACAACTTCTTGACCCAGGGATGAATGCTTTTAGAATCTTTTTAGGATTTAGGACTTCAGTTCTGATTCACAGACCAATAAAATAATTACTGTCTGGCACATTCTAGGCACTTAATAAAAACTAGTTCATTTTCTGCTACAGTGATGTAGTTCTACGTTCACCATGTCCAGTTTTTCCAGTTATCATACTGGAGATTTGTTGTTGTCCTTTGTGATCAAAGAGGACCAAAATGACATGACTATGTTGGGGTCAACATGTAGTGTGTCTGATTGTGGTTGATCAGATCAGTATGAATTTGGAAGGCTCTATTACAGATCAGGCACAAATAGTCCGTATGAACGTTTGGAGTGGAGATGTCTCTAAAATTGTGCATCTTGCTTTTCTCTTGAACTAATGCAATTCTGCTTTGCTCACAGAGCACAGGGCCTTCTTTGAAACAGGCATACCATGCTAGACAGTCCTGTGCTAGTGTCCTCCATGTCTCACAACCGATTCCACAATTCTTCAAAAAGACCTTGAAAGTGTCCTTCTATCACTTCTTCTGACCTCCATGTGAGCACTTGCCTTGTGTGAGCTCTCTGTACAATAATTTTGGAGGCAAATGTACGTTTGACATTCAAACAACATGGCCAGCCCAAACTCTCTGCAGCAGAGTTTGAATGCTTGGCTGTTCAGCTCCAGAAATGATCTCAGTGCCAGGTACCTTATCTTGCCAGGTGATCTTCAGAATCTTCCTAAGACAATTCAAATGAAGTGATTCAGCTTCCTGGTATGGTGCTGGTAGACTGTCCAGGTTTCACAGACATACAACAATAAGGTCAGCACAATGGCTCTGTAAACCTCCAGTTTGGAAGAAAGCCTAATACTTATTCTCTCCCACACTTTCCTTCAGAAGCTCCCAAACACTGAGTTAGCTCTGGCAATGCGTGCATCAACCTAATCATCTATGTGTACATCCCTGGAAAGCATACTGCCAAGGTAAGTAAACTTATCCACAGTGTTCAGAATTTCTCCATTTGCTATAACCAATGGTTCCAAATATGGATGGTGCAGTGCCGGATGGTGGAGAACCTCTGTTTTCTTGGTGTTAATTGTCAGGCCAAAATTAACACAAGCAGCAGAGAATCAATTCATACTCTGTTGCATATCAGCCTCAGAGGCTGCATTGAGTGTACAATGATCAGCAAACAAAAAGTTGCACACGTACTCCACCTCCACTTTCGTCTTGGTCTGTAGGCTTTTCAAGTTAAATAATTCACTGCAAGTACAGAAGCTAACCTTCATGCCATTTTTACACTTGTTGAAGGTATCTGATAACATCACTGAAAACATCTTGCTAAAAAGCATGGAAGCGAGCCCTCAGCCCTGCTTCACTCCATTGGGGGCTGGAAAAGCATAAGAGCACCATCCATCATCCAGAACCATGCAAGCATGCCATCATGAAACTGGCATACAATACTGATGAACTTCTCCAAGCAACCAAATGTTGCCATGATCTTCCACAAGCCTCCATAACAGACAGGATCACAGGCGTTGGTCAGATCAACAAACATTTGTGTCCAGATCTCCATTCTGCTCCTGGCATTTCTCCTGGAGCTGTCAGGCAACAAACACCATATTAACTGTTCTTTGGCCCTTTCTGAAACCACACTCGCTGTCAGTAGATGACAATCTTCCAGGTGAAGGATCAAACTATTAAGGAGAACTCTGGCAAGAATCTTGCTGGCAATGACTATGAGAGAGACAACCGTATAATTGTCACAGGACAACCTATTTCCTTTTCCTTTATAGAAATGGACAATAGGGGAATCCTTGAACCCCTGGAGGATAACCTCCTCTTGCAATATAACCTAGAAGACTTCAGCCAACTTTTGTATGAGCAGCGTACCCCTGCCTTGTAAATCTCAGCTTGAATAGAATCAGCACCAGGCACTCTTCCACATGAAGGGAGCCTTTGAATGACATTCAAAACCTCTTCTAGCTCTTCAGCTAGATAGAGATTGACTTTAACCTGAAAAGTTAGTGGCTTCAGCAATGGTTGATGGCAGTCAGTTGAGAATACTATGGGAGTGTTCAGCCTATCTCTCCAGGATTAGGTCCTTTCATTAATACTAATGCTTACTGAAGATAGTATTATTATGTATACATTGGCATGAAATTGGATAATATACATATTAATATACAAAATTAGATAAACCAAGGACTCTCTATTTGACAATAACTGCTGAGAAAATTGGAAGGTAATTTGTCATAGATTAGTTTAGGTCAGTATCTTATACTATATACCACATTAAGTTTCAAATGGATTTAAAAATCTAAAAGAGGTCACATCATAAAGATAAAATTAAAAGAGAATAAGAAATTCCTTTCATAGCTACAGATAGTGAAAGAAGTCTTAGCAAACAAGTAACAAGTAATCATTCAAGAAAAAAATAAACTATTTTAATTACATAAAACTAAAACAGTTTTTTGCACAAAATCAAAACAACACTAATAAAATTTAGTTGGAAAATTTTTTTCTTCAAATATCTCTGGTAAATGTCTGATAATCAAGATATATAAGAAACTGACCCAAATATATGAACAAGAGCAATTCTCCATAAGGATATGAAGAAAATTTTTCAGAAAAAAATATAACAAATGATCAACAACCAAATGAAAGATTGTTCCAAATCTCCAATAAAAGAAAAATACGAACTAAAATATCTAAAAGATTTCTTCTTGAACCCATTGATTGGTGAAGATGATGATGAAATGGGGGAAAATGTTAAAGAGACTATGGGAAGACAGGCACACTAATATATTGTTGGAGTCATCAATTGAACTAAGCACTGAAAATAATGTGGAGTTAGGAAAGAAAAATCAATAAATTGCTGATATTGTTTTGGTACAGTGATCTGACTGCTAGGCATTTACTCCAAGGAGGTTAAAAAAAAACAGAGAAATCTGTGAGACCTACATAAAGTGATGTAGAGTGATGAAAATAAAAGCAAGAGAAAATATACCCAATTCCCACAATCATGTAAATGATGGCACCCCCAGAAATCAGTCACACTATGTTGCATTATAATGCTCGGTCTTAGTGTGACAGATCTGATAAAAAATAACACCCTCCTCTCAGTGGAAAGGATGAGATTTCTGGTATAGAATGCGGTACTTGTAGTCAGATATGGTTGGTATGTCAGCTGACTTTGTTCAATTTTTTCCACTCATTTTGTAAAAAGGAAGCAACCAGTTGCAAGGGATAGTACAGGTAAGACAAATTAGTGTGTTATAATAACAAAAGGCAAAAATAACATTTTTATTAAGCTTTTTTAATTGCTTGAACTCCTCCTCTGCATCAGATGCTGGCACATAAATTAAAATTAACTTTATGGTTATCCTTTTGTTCAAGCTCATCATGAGTATTTCAAAGTGTAATGAGTAAGTGTCCTATGATATTATTTTTCTTCTTCCATTTGGGCACATGATGAAACCAACTCAATTATTTGCCTCTCCAAGGAAAATCTGAGTCATCCTTTCCTTGTAGATGCAACCTCCTTGTGTCTTTTGATTTCATTCATAATGAAAATGTTAATATTGATATGAGTCAGCTCCTCCAGGAACATTTGTTTATGATCATTGGACAAAAATTCAACATTTAGAACAGGGCTGTCCAAAATGTGGCCGCAGTGCGATTTAAGTAGCCTGCCTACAAGCACAGAAATTTACGTAAATGCTTTAGTAAGTGAAGCTGAGCTACCGCAGAGCTCTCACTAAAATGGCAAATCAAAATATATTATCTATTGCTTCAATAAAAACCTAACGTTGGACAGCCCTGATTTAGAATACCAAGAGTTAAATGAAAACTCATAGTTGGTCTACAAACTGTTATTCTTATACCATTTGTACACTTTTCTGCCACTCTGTCACTGGCATTGCAAAAATGGGTAAGGAACTAACAAGACATTTTGTTACCATATCCAAAGAATTGATTAACTGGGCATTAGTGATGAAATAATTTGTTAAATACTTTGCTAAAAATATATGTAAACTATAAGCATTTCCTTGATCTCCCAATTTAGTAAATTTGCAGGGAGAAAAAGAAATCATAGTATCATTGATTTAGAACTAGAAGGCATCTCAAAGTCCTTCTAGCCCTTCTAACCTCCTCATTTTGCAGATACTAAAACTGAGGATCAAAGAACATAAATGACTTGACTAGGTTTTTAAAGCCAGTAAGTATATGAGGTGGGATTTCTGGCCCCAAATCTAACATGCCACCCACTATATGCCATGCTAGTTCTCGGACATGAGTTGTTCTTAACGAAGCTATCTTTTCTCTTTGTGATCATCACTTCTTTTCCTAGATGTTCATTAACTGTATTTTTAATAATAAGCTTTAGAATTTTCCCAGGAATCAAAATTATACTCACTAGCAATATAGTTTGTACACCCTAGACTCTTTTCTCTTTTGAAAATCAGGTGAATATTTATCCCTCAGTAATCCTATAGTCTCTCACCCGGTCTCCACAATCTTTCAAAAATCATTGGCAGTCAGCCATCACATTTCCTCATTGGTTTTTATTTTCTCCCCATTCACTCTATTTTTTAAAGTTTTATTGAAACATTTTATTTTTGCATTATAAATATTTATAGATTATTCTCAATCCATGAGAAGTCTCTTAACAAAGTAAAACTAATAATGTAGTGACCTCATCTGAAAGTACATGCAACACTCCATATCTGTGGAGCCCCTACTTCTCAATTTTTTTAATTAATAGAAATCTATTTTTTCTCCCTCCAAACTAAGTTCCTTGTAATAAATATACATAGTCAAACAAAACTAACTCTCTTAATGTCTAGATAGATAGATAGAAATATATGTGTGTACATACATGTGTATGTACATAAATGATCTTTTTAGAATAAAGATCTCATTTTCAAGATATATAAGAAATTGCTTCAAATTTCTAAGAATTAAAGGCATTCCCCAACTGATAAATGGTAAGGATATGAACAGGCAGATCTCAAAGGAAAAAAATCAAGTTATCTATAGTCATATAAGAGTATATCTCTGTCATGAATAGCATGTTTCATCATCAGTCCTCTGGAATCATGGATGGCCATTGTATTGATCCCATTTCTTGTAGCTTTCAAGTTTTACAATGTTGTTATTGTATAAATTGCTCTTCTGATCCTATTCATTTTATTCTTCATCAGTATTATCTTCATCAATCTTCAGAATTGTCCAGTTTTATAATATTAAATGTTATTTTAAAAAATTCTTCTCTTGGTTTTCTCATTTTACTCTTTATCAGTTTTATCAAAGTCCTCAATACTGTTCTTTTTTATAATATTGATGTTATAGTATAAACTGTTCTGGTTTTGCTTACTTCACTGCATCAGTTCATATAAATCTTTTCATATTTTCTCTTAAATCATCTATTTCATTTATTATAGTATAAGAGTATTCCATCACGTTCATATGCTACAATTTACAGAGCCATTTATGGGCATCCCCATACACACACACACACACACACACACCCATACACACAGAGCCACTATAAATATTTTTGTATACATAGGACGGGTTCCTCTTTCTTTATTCTCTTCGGGGTATAATCCTAGCAATGGTATATGTCAAAGGGTATGCACTGTTTAGTAACTTTTTGTGTACAATTCCAAATTGCTTTCCAGAATGGCTGTACAAATTCATAGGTCCACCAACAGTACATCAATGTGCCTATTTTCCCTCAGTACCTCCAACATTTATCATTTTCCTTTTCTTGTTACTTTTGCTACTCTGTGTATGAATTGGAATTTCAAAATTGCCTTAATTTGTGTGCCTCTAATTAGTAGTGATTTGGTGTGTTTTTTCATATGGCTATAGATAGCCTGATGTTCTTCCCTATTCCTATCCTCAGACTAGTTGTCAATAGGGGAATGGACTTAATTCTCCCCAAACTGAATCACTTCCTTATATATGTTGAAAATGAGACCTTTATCAGAGAAACTCGCTGCAAAGATTTCATACTCAGTTAATTCCTTCCCTTTTGATCTTCATTTTATTGGATTTGTTTGTGCAAAAAATTTTGAATTTTATATAATCAAAATTATCAATTTTATCTTCTGTGATATTCTCTAATTTTCCTTTGACCGTGAACTTTCTCCCATTCCTTCAGTACCCAAGGACGTATAGTTCATCTTTGCCAGATAATGTGAATTAATCAATAAGGAATAGGTGCTCTCTTACCATCTCTTCAGTTACCTTGGCTATAAACTTGCTTTTAGCCATTTTTGTTCTATCCTTTCCAGTTAAAAAAAAAATCATGCTCCTTGGCAGAGCTATTTAGGATAATTAAATTTTAAAGTTTGTTTTTCCGTCAATCAGCCATACTTAAAGCATTCTTACCATGCAACCAAGTCACAACTGCTCATCTGAAGGCAATCTACTAGGCTTGAAGGTAAAGTGCCAAAAGAAAAAAAAATCTCTTAAAGGTTGAATTTGAAAACGTAAAGTGACACTAGCAACAATCACATTTTCTAAAATTGAACAGTGGGAGTGGTAGACTTTGTTGCTTTTCTTGCTTCCACCAGGTTACCGAATTTGTTTGTGTCATGACAACAATTATGTAGTGGGTCTCCCACAGAGAAAAAAGAGCAATGTCCCCCATCTTGTGAACTGTTAGGATGCTGCTGCTAGAAATATTTAAAGTCATGTTTTATGACTACTGTATAGAAGTAAATAGATTTTCACAGCAGGGGGAAAGGGCATGTGGCAAACACTTAAATTTTGGAAACCTGCTGAAGGCACTCCTCCTCTAAAGGCTCGTTGCAGCATGGAGATGACTCTGGGGTCTTGAAAGCTATTCCAGAGAAGTTCAAGGCCTGGCAAACTATACATCAAGCTCAAAAGGCTTCTAACAGATCAGTGACAGATTCTGTGTCTGTTATCTAAGGATCAGCCTGGTGGATTTTGTGAAGTTAATCACCACTAATCATCAGCTAATGATTTTTTTAACTACAGTGGAGAAGGGTTGTGATCTGCATTTATGGACAGAGAACCTACAGCAAAAAAATCACTAAAGTCTTTCTGATTATTGAAGGTGGAGAAAGGATCTAACCAAAGAGATCACAGGATCAGAGATTTAGAGCTGGAAGGGACCTCAGAGATCATCTAATCTAGCCCCCTCTCATATTACAGAGGAAGAAATGGAGGTCCAGGGAAGCTAAGTGACTTACCCAAAGTCACATAGGCAGACACAGACACAGAATTTGAACACAGGTCTTCAGATTCCACAGGCAGTATTCTTTCCACTGTACCTCTGGACTAAAGGTCCAGCTATAATCACAGTGGGTTATTTGAGGACATAGCCCCATTTAGAGATGCCCAAACCCCTATCCATCTGGTATCTCTCACCACTTATCTATACTTTTATGCTGCCCATAATTATTTCTGGGTTCCCATTATATGATAAAAACCCCTGCATATAGTCCCTGTTGGAATGTCCCGTCTCAACTTAAAGCCTTTACATTGCTGGCCATATGCCAAGTGGGAATGATGCTACCAACTGATGGAATTTTCCTAATTCCTTCACCTCATGACCTTTGCTTCACTTTAAGCTCTCTCTCTCTCTCTCTCTCTCCCTCCCTCCCTTCCTTTCTCCCTCCCTCCCTTTCTCTCCCTCTCTCTCTCCACCTTGCTCTCTCTGTCCCCCTCCCTCTCCCTCTCCCCCTCCCCACTTCTCACCTTCTATGTGTCTCTCATTCTCTGTATCATTGCTTTCTCTCTCCCTCCATCCCTCCCTCTCCCTCACTCCCTCTTTCTCTCTCCCTCCTCCCTCTCTCTTTCCCTCTCTCTCTCTCTCCCCTTTTCTCTCTCTCTCTCCCTCTCTCTCTCTCTCATCTTCTATGTGTCTCTCATTCTCCGTGTCACTGTCTTGCTCTGTGTCAACTGAAATGATGTAAAGCATTTTGCTACCTTTAAAGCACTATATAAATAAGAGCTATTATTGCTGTTATTATTTTTACTATTATTAAAGTGCCTTACCTAAGCCTTTGCTGCTTCCTTTGTTCCTTTAGCCATAAAACAAGGAGGATTATGCATGTTAGTTCCTCATCACACTGAGGTGTTGGCAGGATGAATTAAACAAGTTTGTCTGTAGAGAAAAGAGCCAGGCAGAGGAATGTGATGCCTGGATGCTGTTTTATTGGTTACCCCCATAAGTATAGCTAACTCCCCACCCAAATATAGTCAAATAGAATAAATGAGATTGCAAGTCCCTAGAACAGGGCATATTCTCTGTGCTTAATATTACCATTAGCAAACACTTATTAACCACCTCCTATGTGTCTCTGTGTCTGTCTGTCTTTGTCTCTGTCCCTGTCTCTTTCTGCCTTTGTCTGTCTGTCTGTATCTCTATGTCTCTCTCTCTCTCTCTCTCTCTCTCTCTCTCTCTCTCTCTCTCTCTCTCTCTCTCTCTCTCTCTCTCTCTCTCTCCCTCTCCCTCCCTCTCCCTCTCCCTCTCCCTCTCCCTCTCTCTCCCTCCCCCTCTTCCTCTCCCTCTCTCTCACTCCCTCCCTCTCCCTCTCCCTCTCTCTCACTCCCTCCCTCTCTCCCTCTCCCGCTCCTGGTTTCCTCAGTCTTCATGCATTCTCCTGCTAGCACTGACTACTGCTCCCAAGAACATCACTGCCGCAGAAACTCTGAGCAAATGGGCTGAAAAGAAGTAGAGAACTCACTGGCTTCCCTAAAATCTATAGAGGAAACAAACCAGGAGGCGGGAGGAAGAGGAGAAGCAGGGGCCTGAGTGAAAGCCCAAGAATGGTGCTCTCATCCTAACCCTTCAAGAATCTAGTGGGCATTAGCCCACTAGAGTCGGCGTCAACTCAGAAACACATTACCTGAAGATCTCTAAATAGTCCAACCCTGGTTGAGACTGAAATATCCACTCATTTGTGTCCATGACCTTCACAAATCCATCTCCAAACTATGGATCCTGATTGATTACATATTGTTCAAGACTCTACATTCTATTTAGACTATCCTGTTTACTCTTCTCTGTATATGACATTCCATGTCCCACCTGTGTGCTTTTGCGCAGGCTATACCCTATGCCTAGGATGTTTTTCTCCCTGCCCTGCTATTGGAATCCCTAGACCCCTTCAAAAAGCCAACTCACTTCCTACAAAAGGCTTTTTTTCTGATCCTTGAAGTTATTAATATTCTATCAAATTACTTTGTAAAACTTTGTGTTTACCTCTTGGTTGTGCTTATGTCCTTCCCTCCTGATCCCTGCTGCTTGCCCAGAAATGTAAACTCCTCCAATCGTGGGACTATTTTTGATTTTGTATGTTCGGTACTAGGCACAGTCTTACATGCAGTAGGCACTAAATAAACGTTTGTTGAATTCAGTCAGTTCATTCTATATGTACATGCACCTTCTGGTATGTAACAGAATGTTTAGTGTCCTGAGAATGTCATTAACTAAATCACTACCCAAAGGGGGCAGTGGGAAAGGAGAGTGAGGAGAAGTAATTGGATAGTTCTAAAACAAGACAAATACTTCCTTTGTGTTACGTACTTTAGCAACCACTTATAATCCACTATTTGCATCTCTTTTAAACCCCCAGATCTCCATTAAAGACACACTGGCTGATTATAAGTACTCAGTTTCTTCACTGTTATCTTGGAAATATGATGTTTGGTAGAAGGTCTGTGACTCCCAGTGAGCACAGGAGGGACCCATAAGAAGCCTCATTGAATTTCATGGAATATAAGCAGTAGAGAGGACCTCAGAGATCATCTAGTCCAATTCCTTTATTTTAAACATAAAGAAACTGAGGACCAGAGAGTGTCAAGAGAGATGATGTATTAAACGCATTGTGCTAACCTTAAAGCACTATAGAAATAAGGGTTATTATCACTATTTTTTGTTTACTATTATTAAGGCATCTCGCCTAAGCCTTTACCTCTTCCTTTGTTTCCTTAGCTATAAGACAAGGGGATCATGCATGTTAGTTCCCCATCACACTCAGGTGTTGGCAGGATGAATTAAACAGGTTTGTCTGTAGAGAGAGGAGTCAGGTAGAGTAATATGATTCCTGGATTCTGTTTTATTGGTTACACCCATGTGTATAGCTAACTCCCCACTCAAATACAGTCAAATAGATTAAATAAGATTGCAAATCCCTAGAATGGGCTCTATTCTCTGTGCTTAATATATTACCAGCAAACACTTATTTGCCATTTCCTATGTGGAAGGCCCTTTGCTAAGCACTACAGATCCAAAAACACATAAGGCAAGGCCACTGCAGGTAAAGAACTTACAATATCCTAAAGGAGAAACATACGTAGAGAAAACTAACAATACTATAGCATTTTTACAAGTTTCGTGACAGGATTTACTGAACATTGAAATATAGTTTCAGGCAACAAGATGTTAAAAGCTTAATGTTAGAAATAGGAAAAATGCAAATGGAAAGACAAACGGAGGAAGGGAGGGAGGGAAGGATGGAAAGAGAGAAACAGACAGAGATAGAAACAGAAAGACAGAGAGAGATAGAGACAGAGATAGAAATAGAGACAGAGACAGAAACAGAGACAAACAGAGAAAGAGACAGAGACAGAAACAGAGACAAACAGAGAAAGAGACAGACAGAGAGAATGAGAATTAAAAACTAAATACAAATTAAAAACCAATTAAAATCCCAGATGATTACCAGAAACTGTCTGAGCATCCATTATGTTCGATGAGACCCTGTGCTAGACTGTTCTGTGAGTGATACGAGATGAATCAAGAAGATACAACAAAAATGTGAGGGAGGAAACTCCAGGAGTGGAGCCAATATGGCAGAGTAGAGGAAGCACTCAACTGAGCTCTCCCAACTTTCCCCTTCAAACAACTATAAAATAATGCCTCAAATCCAAATTTGCAGTGGCAAAGCTAATAAAAGTTTAGGGTGAGACATTCTTCCAGCCCAACACACCCTTATGAGAGATCTGTGACGCAGGGGTGGAGGTTGACTGTGAGTCCACATTGATGAAACACCAGAGGTAAGACTAAGTGATGGCTACAGAAGCAGCAGCAGTTTCAGGAGCTCTCAAGCCAGAGATGGTAAAGGGACCTGGCAACTGGTCAGAAAGACGTTACAGGGGACCCCTGTGTTAGCACTGTCTAGCCATTTGGCAACTTCATTGCCTATAACCACTCCTGGGTCACAGTTCAAGGGCAGAGAAGAGCATTTTCAGTCAAGAGTAAGCAGGGGTCCTGAGGGGCAGTATCACTTTTTGTCACAAGGGATTAAGGAGCCTGAGGAGCTTCTGGTCCCAAAGGAGCAGGGACACAGAGGGGCAGTATCAATTGCAATCCAAAGAGATTAAGGACCTTTTGTCCCTAAGGTAAGGACCAGAGCTGAGACCAGGAGAGCTCTGACTATACCTCTTCCCAAATCACATCATCTTGGAAACACTGAAAACTTCCAAACCCCCAGAACTAGCACTGAAAACAGCAGTGTGAAAAAGACTGAAGCTTGAGACAGTGACCATTTCCCCTCTACATTAGGGACAGAATCCAACTTTACCATAAATTCAAGGTAAAGAAATGGGGTAGAAAATGAGCAAACAACAACAAAACAAATGAACTAACCTGACCATAAAAAGCTCCTGTAGTGACAGGGAAGATCAAGACACAAACTTATAAGATGACAATGAGGTCCAAATAGCTACAAGCAAAGCCACAAAGAAAAAATGTCAACTGGACCCAAGCCCAGCAAGCATTCCTGGAAGAGCTAAAAAATCATTTTCAAAATCAAAGAAGAGTGCTAGAGAAAAATTAGGTGAAGAAATTGGGGTGAGGGAAGAAAATTATGAAAACACAGTAACTTGGTAAAAGAGGCACAAAAAATGCTGAAGAAAATAACACCTTAAAAAATAGAATTGGCCAAATGGAAAAAGAGGTACATAAAGCTCGCTGAAGAAAATAATTACTTAAAAATTGGAATTGTGAAAGTGGAAACTAATGACTCCATGAGACATCAAGAAACAATAAAACAAACTTAAAAGAATGAAAGAAATAGAAGAAAATGTGAAATATCTCATCAGAAAAATAACTGACATAGAAAATAGATCAAGGAGATATAGTTTAAGAATTAGTGGATGACTTCAAAGCCATCATCAAAAAAGAGCTTAGACATCATATTTCAAGAACTAATAAAGGAAAACCCCATATCCTAGAACCAGAGGGTAAAATAAAAATTGCAAGAAGTTATTAGTCACCCACTGAAAAAGACCCCAAAGTGAAAATTCCCAAATTCCAGTGCCTCCAGAGAAAACATTTCAAGCAGTCAGAAGGAAACCATTCAAATACCATGGAACTATAGTCAGGATTACACAAGATTTAGAAGCTGCCATGTTAAACATGGGGAGGGTTTGGAAAATGGTATTCCAGAATGTGAAAAAGCTATGTTTACATCCAAGATGATCTACCCAGCAAAACTGAGTATAAACTTTCAAGGTAAAGACTTTCAAAGCATTTCAAGAATCATCAAGCTGATGAAAAGAACAGATATGAATAGAAAATTTGATTTTCAGGTACAACACTCAAGAAAAGAATAAAAAGGTACTCAATAAAATTAAACTGCTTACATTCCTATATGAGAAAATGATACATGTAACTCCTAAAAACTTTATCATTATTAAGGCAGTTAGCAGCACTCAACATATATAGAGGATCCAAGAGTAAATTGATTTTGAAAACTACTTTACATGTAATCGGAAAAAGTAAAATACTATTAAGTGGGGGAAGAGTAAATTGATTATGTGGGAATGAAGTAAAAAAAATGGATAGATGAGAAAGAGGGATGCCTTGGGAGAAGGGAAAAGAGAGAGGAAGAATAGGGGAAATTATTTTATGTAAAAGAGGTATGCAAGGAAAAGTTTTTACAATGGAGGGGAAAATGGGGTATGGGGGAACAGGCAATATTTGAACCTTACTCTCATCTAAATTGGTTCAGAAAGGGGGAAATTGTATATATTCATATATATGTATATATACACATACATATATACATATACGCACATATACATATACATACATTATATATGTGTGTGAGTATAGATACACACCCATATATCTATCTATATATACACATACATATATATATTTATACATATACATATATATACATATTTATACATATACATATATACATATATATATATATATTTATACACACTCAGTTAGGTATAGAACTCTATCTTAGCCAACAGGGAAGTAGGAGGGGAAGGAAAAGGGAGAGAGATTGAGGGTGGGGGGTGAGGGTGATAAAACAGAGAGCAGATAAAAGAAGACAGTAGTCCAAAGCAAAACAGATTTTTGAGGAGGGACAGGACAAAAAAAAAAAAAGAGAGAGAAAGATAAACAAAAGAAAATAGGATAGAGGGAAATGCACAGTTAGTAATAGTAACTAAATATGTTAATGGGATGAACTCACCCATAAAATGGAAGCAAATAATAGAACGGATTAAAAACCAGAATCCAACAATATGTAATAGAGAGACACACAGTTAAAACAAAGGGCTGGAGAAGAATCAATTATGCTTCAGCTGAAACAAAAAAGCCAGAGATAGCAATCATGATTTCAGACAAAGCAAGAGCAAAAATAAACCTAATTAAAAGAGATAAGCAGGGAAACTACACCTTGGTAAAAGGCACCATAGACAACGAAGTTATATCAATACTAAAGATTTATGTATGAAACGGCATAGCATCCAAATTCTTAAAGGAAAAATTAAATAAATTAAAGGAAACAAACAGTAACACAATACTAGTGAGAGACCTTAACTTTCCTCTCAGATAAATTTGACCATAAAATGAATAAGAATGAAGTTAAGGAGATGAATCAAATCTTAAAAAAGTTAGATATGATACCTCTGGAATAAAGGAATAAAGGGATAAAAAGAAATAGAAAGAAGTATACCTTTTTCTCAGCTGTACATGGCACCTTCAAAAACTCATCATGTATTAGAGCATAAAAACCTCAAAAACCAATGCAAAAAAGCAGAAATATGAGATATAACCTTTTCAAACCATAATGCAATAAAAATTACATTCAATAAAAGACCATGAAAGTATAGATTAAAATTAATTGGAGAACTAAATAATCTAATGCCAAAGAGTGAGGGGAACAAAAAACAAATCGTAGAAACAATCAATAACTTCATTAAAAAGAATGACATTAATAAGACAACACATCAAAATCTGTGGGATATAGCCAAAACAGTATTTAGGGGAAACTTTATATCTCTACCATGTACATCAATAAAACAGAGAAAGAGCTGATCAATAAATTGGGCATGCAACTAAAAAAAATTTTAAAAGAACAAATTAAAAATCCTCAATTAATGCACCAAAATGCACATCCTGGAAATCAAAGGAGAGATTAATAAAATTGAAACAAACAAACATTGAACTGGTGAATAAAACTAGGAGCTGGTTTCATGGGGAAAAAATAAAATAGATAAATCTTTGGTTAATCTGATTCGAAAAATGAAAGGAGAAAATCAAATAACCTTCATGAAAAATGAAAAGGATGAATGTACCATCAATGAAGATAAAGTTAAAGCAATCAGGAATTATTTTGCCCAATTATATGCCAGCAAAACTGACAGTCTAAGTGAAATAGATGAATATTTACATAAATATAAACCTCCCAGATTAACAAAGGAAATAGAATACTTATATAACCCTATCTTACAAAAATTAACTGAACAAGCCATAAATGAGCTCCCTAAAAAAATTAATTCCCAGGACCAGATGGATTTACAAGTGAATTCTACCAAACATTGAAGGAACAATTAATTCTAATACTATATAAACTATTTGAAAAATAGATAAAGAAGGAATCCTACCAAATTCCTTTTATGACATATATTGTTTTCATACCTAAACCAGAGAGAGCAAAAACAAAGAAAACTATAGACCAATTTCCTTAATGAATACTGATGCAAAAAAAAAAAATTTAAATAAAATACTGGCAAGGAGATTACAGCAATATATCACAAAGATCATGCACTCTGACCAGGCGGTATTTATATCAAGAATTCAGGTTAATTAGGTAATAATAACAGCAATAAAAATGAGGAAGAAGAAGATGAAGAAGATGATGATGATGGTGGTGATGGTGGTGATGATGACGGTGGTGATGATGATGATGATGATGATGATATCCTGGTCCCTGCCCTCAGGAAGCTTTCAATAAACTAAGGAGATAGAACATGGGCAGGCATAGCTAAAATACAAGACAAAATATGAATGAATGAAACAATTATTAAGAGTTTACTGTGCGCAAAACACTGTGCTGAGTTCAGGGACTAGAGTTACCTGTTCTTAGGGAGTTCACATTCTAATATATCAGTAACATGACCAGTATTGTGGGAAAGGTTATGCCTCATGAGACATTGGTACTTTCTCTCTCTCTCTCTCTCTCTCTCTCTCTCTCTCTCTCTCTCTCTGAGAATATGAGAAATAAGCCCACAGGTCCTTAGGCCACCATGAGATGAACCAGCCCAAGATTGCCACCAAATGTCCAGGTCCCAAAGTTGACACTAAATTTCTAGGCCCCAAGATCACCAATGGTAACCTAAGGTTACCAGAACCATTGATCCCAAAGTTACCACACCCACTGACCCTGAGGTTATCAAGCCCACTGAACTCAGTAGTAGTTAGTAAACCTACTGACCCCACCAAGTCTGATCCCAAGCCCATTGAGCCTGAAGTCTAAACCTCCAAGTCTAATTCCCGGGCCACCAGGTCCAAAGCCAAAACCACCAAGTCTGATCTCAAGGTCACAAAATTCAAAGCCAAGGTTAATGAGAGTGACTTTCAGGTCACCAAGCACAATGTTTCCAAGGCTACCACGCCCAGACATTAAGGCAGCCAAACCCCAAGTTGCCAGCACAGAGGTTCCCTGGGGTTAAGGATACTAGTCCCAAGCCTACAAATAGATGCTTTAGGACAAAATTTGTCAAAACTATGATTCGATTTATATCAGCCAGAGCATCATCATTCATTATTTGATATAAATAAAGGAAATGAATAAGTGACAAGGTGGAAAAAAGAAGCGTATATGCTATTCGGAGAATCAAAATGTTATTAATAAATATTATAGAAAGGTGATCCCCACCCACTAGAAGGAAAATTTTCCTTATTATATAAAAGTGGAATAGGTTGCTTCAGGAACTAGTGAGCTCTATGGCATCGGAGGGAGACATTCAAGTTCAAATTCATTCAAGTTCACGTTCAAGTTCAACAAGCACCTATTGCGCAGGAGATTCCTGCTCAAGTACGGGCTGACCTAGCTGAATCCTGAGGTTTCTGATATTCTGAGGATTAAATCAATGGCAGAGAAATGCTTCAGAAGTTGAGAGGAAGGAGCCATCACAAAGCATGGGGGATATGGCAGGGCATTTAGCTGGCCTTTGCACAAAGAGTCCCTCTACAAAATATCAAGAGGAAGGAGAGGGGCATTCCAGACAGAGAACACAGCCTTGGCCTTGAGTTAAGGTGCACACCTTATTTTGGGGGGACAGTGAATACATCAATTTATCTAGAATAGAAGGTTCACTTTGGGGAGTTCTAGAAGATAAGATTAGCCAGGTACATAGGACAAAGTCAACTACAAATATGTTTATTAATATAAATAAGCCCTTCTTCCCACTTTCATATTTATACGATGTAGTCTTATTCTATTAAATTTTGGTATGTGGCAGCTTCTACACCCATGGTTCATCCACAGATGTTCTGGTGCTAAATTGTGCTCAGAGGCATAAATATATTATTTCAAAGGCTCTCAAGCTCCCCCAACAAATGTGGCTACTAGAATTTTATCAATTTTTCACCATATTAGCATAAGGTTATGTGATATGGATTCAAGAATCTTAGAGGCAGAGATAATCACAGTAGATACAGAGCTCGGAATCCAGTTTTTAGCTTCCATCTCTAATACTGAGTTAGGGCTGTTATCCACTTAAGAGACTGGAATACTGCCAGCCTGGAGCGGAGAGGGCTGTGTGCTCGCAGCTACTCTTATAAGACAGTTCCCTCTACATTTGCCATTATGAATGGGAGCAATTGATTCCAATTCTGTAGAGGTGTTTAGGACACCAAGAAGCAGGTGGATTATTGATGTGACTGAGAAATTGACAACTGTCTGACTGGCCTTGGTGTAAAAAATGTAGTGGGTTTTCCTGACAGAAAAGTCTATTATATTGATTTGTTGTGGGGGGAAGAGTAGGTGATACAGGGGAATGGAAAATACATGCATTAGGGTTCTAGAGCAAAGAGCCCCTTAGAGTTTGCCAAAAAATTCCATAGTATGTTTCTCCCCTCCCTCAATATCCCTTTTCTCTTCAGGGGCCAGGATTCAGTTAGACTCTCCACCTAGCCTAAGGAATGGCCTTCCCACCCAACCCCACTCTTATTCCTCCTCCATCCACTTTGGGTAACCTATCAGAACCCATCAATCTATCAGCCTATTGGGTGGAGGTCAGAGACTCAAACTCAACAACTTTTCTCATTCTCATCATTTGTCTAAAATAAAATACAGAGAAAGGCACTGTCTCTGGGGACAGAGGGGAAGCAGGGAGGCAGAAGTGGCTCCTCAGGAAATTGAGAAGCCTCATCAAAAGCTGGTGGCTCAAGCACCTTGTCTTCCATGAGTTGGTACACATGTGGCATGCTAATCACCACTAGTTAGAGCAAGGAAAAGAACAGGACAGGACAGAGATTTCTCAAGACAGGAAGGGACTGGACAGATGGCTTTTTCACGTACAGACCAGGCATTGCTTAAAGGGAGTCTCTGGCTAGATGAGGGGATGAGGATACTGGAAACTGAGATGAACAGCATCCAACACAGAAGGAAAAAACCAGACTCCCTAAAAGTACCTCTTTCCTCTTGTCCTCTACAAGGAAACCCTCTTTGGCTTAAAATATAGAGGTTTGAGATTTAGAGAAAGAAAGGCAAAAGGAGGGCCAGGAGTTGGACTGAGCTACAGTTACTTGGGATGAAAATTGAACAAATGCCAGAAGGAGCAAGAAAGGGAAGAAGGCAAGGCTAAGCAATGGGAGAGAATCTGCTCTGGTTGTTTGGGGAGTGGAGGTTGTTTGTGGATGTTTGTCTGGGTTGGGCATTATGGCTTATTTGCTCTAGTGCTTTCCTCTCCCTTCCCCATGTGGCATGTAACACTGAAAAAGAAGCAATGATGAAAGTTTCAGATATAAGATTGAGTCTGCAATCTGAATCATGGTGCACACCTGTGCTTCCCTCTGGCTTATACACTGGCTGAGTTGCCAATGCACAGGCCAGGTAAGGTCTTGTTTATTCCATTCCTCATGGTGGCTATAAGAAAACTGAACCTTAGCACTATTGGAAATTTTGTTCTAGTACAATTAAATTGCATGTTACATAGAAGGAGGAGAAAGAGGAAGAAGTAGAGGAAGAAGAGGAGGAAGAAGAAGAGGAATAAGAGGAGGAGGAGAAAGAAGGGGTGGAGGAAGAGAAAAACCTTACAAGGGTATCAGAATAAGCTAGCCCATACCACTATTCTTTATGCCAGGCAATGTCAATTCAACTCAATAAACACATTAAGCATATATTATTATATACAAGGCTTTGTGCCAGGCACTGGGGATGCACAGATGAACCAAGACACAATGTCTTCCCTCCAAGAGCATACGCCCGAGTGCAAAGATGAGATGGGTAACACAAATTACTATAATACAAGTTAAAATATGTTAAGTACTTAGAAAAAGATTTGAAAAGGAGGAGAATACCTGTACCTAGCTCACTGATTCTTAACTATTCTTTGACAATTCTGACAGTCTAGTGAAGACTACGAAGAACCTTTCTCAAAACAGTGTTTTGAAAAGCGTGAAACAAAATATGAAAGATTACAAAGGAAAACAATCATAATGAAATACAGTTATCAAAAAGTATTTTAAAAACAAGTTCATAGATCCCAAGATAAAAACTCCTGAGACAAATTAGGAAATGAAGAGTTTATGGAGAAATCACCTAACCAGTATCTTGATGAAGATAATGATGGCCTGAATGAAACTTTTCTCCAGGCTCGAGATTGCCAGAGCAATTCCAAAATCACTTGAAGTCCTAAACTCTTTTCTCTGGCAACTTTTTACCTAATCCTATGACCCCGACATCAGAACTTAACTTAAGTCCCTAGTGGTTTCCAGCGTTGATAGGGTTAGATACAATTCAATCCAACAAACATTTATTAAGAACATAAGATGTATAAAACACAGTGTTTGGTGCTTGGGATATGAAGACATAAAAATGAAATAGTCCCTGCCTTGCAGTATTTAAGTTTTATTTGTTTTTTGAGGATAGACTTAAAAAAAGATATGCTGGATATATTGTTAAGGTAGGTCTCTGCCATATCTAAATTTATAATGCTTTGTATGCAGAGAAATAACTACAAAATCTACACCAATTTCAGGAGGGAGACAGCACTAATAACCAGGTTAGGGAGAACTGGGCAAAGTCTCATTTAGGAATTAGCACTTGAGTTGTGCTATAAAGAAGACCCAGGGTCCAGGAGTCAGAGGTGAGAAGAGAGTGAATTCCAGGCATGGGGGCTTCATCCATTCTGTCTGGTATCCCTTTCTGGTACACTAAAGATCCCAGAGATGCAAAAGTATTAGTTTAAATGTGATTATATATATATATATATATATATATATATATATATATATATATATATATATATATATATATATATATATATATATATATATATATATGCTCAGAAATGCGGTAAGGAAAATGGAGACAAAAGGAGGAGATACATCACCTTTATCTGCAGGCAAATATATTCAACCTGCAAACAAGGACATATTTAAAATAAATTTCAGCTTTCAAGCACAGCTCTCAGTGATACCTCCTGCCTGAGTCATTCTCTGGGAGTCAAGTGCTTCATCAGGTTTATTCATGCCCTCAGGCCACTGGGGAACCATTCAGTGCACCACAGTCTTCCGACATTAAATGGTGCCCTCATGGCCTACTGCTTTCATTCTCAATAGGTTAAGAAAAAACTTATGTCTTCCAGTTGCCAATAGATCCAGCATATCCATCTTTTTCCCTTCCCTCTTCCCAAGGGCCCCACTACTACCTGCATACACACACACACACACACACACACACACACACACACACACACACACATGCACCTCCATTACACTTTAACAAAAACTCCATTTAAAGGAAAGAAAAATCTCCTGACGCTCTTTAGCTTTGCTCTCTCAATCCTTTAGACTTGTGCATATGTTTACTTTCAAAACAGGCTTAAAAGCCTGTGGCGTCAAGTCTGATCTCCTGACCAATCAATCAATAAGCATTTATTAAAGCACCTTCAGATTTACTTATTCAGTGCCACACCAGTCAAAATACCTAAAATTATTTTATAGAGCCAGAAAAAAAACAGTAACAAAATTCATCTGGAAGAACAAAAGGTCAAAATTATCAAGGGAATTAATAAAAAGAAATGCAAGGGAAGGTGGCCTAGCTGTACCAGACCTTAAATTGTATTATAAAGCAGCAATCATCAAAACTACTTGGTACTGCCTAAGAAATAGAGTGGTGGATGAGTAGAATAGGTTAGGAACACAAGACACAATAGTTAATGACTATATTAATCTATTCTTTGTTAAATCCAAAGACTCCAGCTTCTGGGATAAGAACACACTTTTTAACAAAAACTGCTGGGAAAACTAGAAACAGGATGGCAGAAACTAGGCATTGACCAACATCTTACACGCTATACCAAGATAAAGTCAAAATGGGTACATGATTTAGATATAAAGGCTGATACTGTAAGCAAACTAGGAGAGCAAGGAATAGTTTACCTGTCAGATCTGTGGAGAAGGGAAGAATTTGTGACCAAATAAGAGATAGAGAACATTATGAAATGCAAAATGGATGATTTTGATTACATTAAATTGAAAAGTTTTGTACAAAGTCAATGCAACCAAGATTAGAAAGGAAGCAGAAAGCTGGGAAACAATTTTTACAGCCAGTGTCTCTGATAAAGGCCTCATTTCTAAAATATATAGAGAACTGAGTTGAATTTGTAAGAATACAAGTCATTCCCCAATTGATAAATGATCAAAGCATATGAACAGGAAGTCTTCAGATGAAAGAAATTAAAGCTGTCTATAGTCATATAAAAAATACCCTAAATCACTATTGATTACAGAGATGTAAATCGAAACAACTCTGAGATACATCATATCTATCAGAGTGACTAATATGACAAAACAGGAAAATGATAAATGTTGGAGAAGATATGGGAAAATTGGAATACTAATGCACTGTTGGTCGAGCTGTGAACTGATACAACCATCCTGGAGAGCAATTCAGAGCTAGGCCCAAGGGGCTATAAAACTGTGAATACCCTTGGACCCAAAGGTCTGTATCCCAAAGAGATCATAAAAATGGGAAAAGGATACACATGTACAAAAATATTGATAGCAGCTCTTTTTGTGGTGGCAAAGAATTGGAAATTGAGATGTCCATTAAGTAGGGAATGGTTGAACAACTTGTGGTATATGAATATAATGGAATACTATTGTGGTATAAGAAATGGTGAGCAGGCAGACTTCAGAAAAACCTGGAAAGACTTATATGAACTGATGTTGAGTGAAGTGAACAGAACCAGGAGAACATTGTACACAGTAACAGCCATGTTGTATGATGACTGACTTTGATAGACTTACCTCCTCTCAACAATGTGAGGATCTAAGACAACTCCAAGACTCATGATGGAAAATGCTATCCACATCCAGAAAAAGAACTTTGGAGTCTGAATGTGGATGGGAGCATATTATTTGCTCTCCCTTTCTTTTGTTGTTTTGTTTTATTTCTTCTTTCTCATGGTTCTTCCCATTATTTCTGATTCTTCTTTACATCAATGACTAATGTGAAAATATGTTTAATATGATTGTATAAGGAGAGCCTATATCAGATTGTACACTCTCTTGGGGAGGGGAGAGGAAAGTGAGGGGGAGAAAATTTAAAATGAAGAGAAAATCTTATGGAAGTGAATGTTGAAAAGTAAAATTAAATTAATTATTTTTTAAAAGCCCCTTCAAGGTAGCCTGTGGTTCAGTGGAAAGATCATTGAACTTGAAATGAGATCACAGAACCACACATTTAGAGCTGGAAGGGACCTCAGAGGTCTAGTGCAATTCCCTCATTTTACAGATGAGGAAACTGATGCCTGGAGAGGCAAATCACCTTATCCAAGATCATCAAGATAGAGGTCAAGAGAAGAAATCTGGTTACAAATCCACTCTCTGCTACTGACTCACTGTGTGACCTTGAACAAGTCATTTAACCCCCTGTTGCCTCAGTTTCTTCCCTGCAATATGAGAAAGTTAGAACATTTTTAACATTGCTTATTAATGCTAACATTCTACAATTCTAAGAAAATAAGGATGTTGAAGGTTTCCCTGCCTTTTCTGTAAGGATCATATGAGATATGTGTGTGTGTGAACATGCCTGACCATTATAAAGTAACATTACTTCTGCCCATTTGTATTGTTGTTGTTCAGTCATGTGTAACTCTTTGTGAGCCCAGTTGGGGTTTTCTTAGCAAAGATACTGGAATGGTTTGCCATTTCCTTCTCCAGCTCATTTTACAGATGAAGAAAACTGAGGTAAACAAGGTTAAATGACTTGCCCAGGGTCACACAGCTAGTAAGTGTCCAAGGCCAGATTTGAACTCACAAAGATGTGACTTCAGGCCCAGCATTCCATCCAGCACACCACCCAGCTGCCTCATTTGTGTAACTGGGGTCAAAAAGACTGATTTAGTCCAAATCGATTCAACAAACACGTAATAAGCGCCCACTCTGTGACTGGCACTGTTAGATGCTGGAGATAGATCAAAAGAAGCCAGTCCCTGCCTTCAGGGTGCTTACATTCTGGGTTGGTACACACACACACACACACACACACACACACACACGAGCCTGTCTCTATGGATGAAATAGTGCTGGGCCTTTCACTTCTGCCTCATTGGCCCTGTGCTGCTTCAGAATAAAAGGAGCTACCTCATTTGAGGTTATTTTCCTGCGCTTGTGCTCTGGCTGACAGTGTCCCCAAATCTCGTGCTTTGCTGTCAATCTGATTCTGTGCCTTACTGTATCTTGAAAGGGTTGTCTTCTGTTTTGCTCATTCCTGTCCCTTTAGATACCAATCATCCTATGCCCACATCCAGTCCCACTGAGACTCATGAATTGTTTCCCTACTCAATCAATAAATGAATTGGACTCCTTGAAGAAAATGGGCCAAGTATCCACAAAATAAGACTGCTTTGACCTCTAAGCAGTGGCCTTTCTCTAACATCAGTCAATAGTATTCATGTTCAAATGATAGCCAAGTTTTTGGTGAGACAAAGAAAGTTCAAACTTTATTAATAAACTAAAAAAATTGGTGTCATGATTTTGATGGCCAGCAGTCAAGCTTAGACAGAATCACTATGCTCAGTCTGAGAAGCTTAAAGACTTCCCAGGTTGCCTAGGCATATGCCCATTATTCACACCACTTTGTCCCATTTCACTTATCACATGGGTGATCCTCATTTGAAAGAAGCTAGAAGATCAAATGAGTCCTTCATTCTTGAAGACATCAATCAGGCCTCATGAATCTTTGTAAGACCCACAGTGCCCTACACATAGTAGGCACTCAATAATTATTTATTGAATTAATTTGAATGCATCTAGTTCAAGAAAATTGTGGTTGTAATACTTTAAGATTTTAGAGCGTAACAGCTCTAGTACTTATGTCTATAATTGGAGGAAAGATATATTTCTAAAATGGCTTTCAAGGGGCAATGTAACAGTAGAGAGAATGCTGGGCTTAGAGACAGGAAGACCTAGGTTCAAATACAGCCTCTGACACTTAAGTAGGTAGGTGACCCTGGGCAATTCACCCAATCTCTGTATGCCTCAGACAACTCCACAAGAGTTAAGCTGCATTTGGAGTCAGAGGCTTTGGGTTCTAATCCTAGCTCTGCAACTTATTACCTATGTGACCTTAGAAGAGTCACTTTACCTCTCTGGGTCTCAGTTTCCCCATCTGTCAAATAGTAGGTAGGACTAGATGACTTTGAGGTTTATTCCAAATAAGAACTTATGTTCTCCCAGTCCATGATCCTATGCTCTACTCAGTCTTGGAGCAGTTGTGATCTGTTGATTTGGGGAATTCCATTTGCTGAACCAAAAAACCATACAGATTATTCATGAATATGCTGAACCGATCTAACTATTCTATGAAATGATAATAGTTCAAATATATGCTACTTTGCAGTTACAAAATGCCTTACATATTATCTTAATTCTCACAACGACCCTGTGAAGTAGGTAGTATATTATTATCCCCATTTTACATACAAGGAAATGGAGGCTTTGAGAGGTTTCACAGGATGCAGAACTGGAAGGAATCTTAGACACCACCTAATGCAGCCCCTTCATTTGACAGAAAAAAAAAACAACTAAGTACCAAAGAGCTGAAGTGATTTAACCATAGCCACATAGGCATGATATAAAACCTAGTTTTTCTGAACTCTATAATGTAAAATATAGACCTTTTCATAGGATCATAGATTAAAAGCTGAAAAAGACTTTGAGATCCTCATAGATGAGAAGAGAGGCCTAGGGAATTTTATTTTTTATATTTTTATAATATAAAAATCTATTTTCTCCTCTTCTGCCCCCTCCCCATTAAAAAAAGAAAGAAAAGAAAGAAAAAGAAAACAGTTATTTTAAAAATATGCAAAATACCTTGGATTGGCTATGTCCAAAAAATATGTGTCTCATTCCATAACAGAGTCCATTACTTCCCTGGCAGGAGATGGACAGCATGCTTTAACATCAGTCCTCTAGTGTCATGATTCATCCTAGGGTTGATCAGAATCTATAGAGGTACAGATGACACGTCCATAAAGGCTTAAAGGCCTTGCCCAGAATCACACAGTTCTTAAGTATCTAAAGCAAGATTCAAACCCAGATTCTCCTAAAGTCCAGGTACCATCTACTCCATCTATACTGCTTCTCCATTGCACAAATTATTTTAGATAGAAGAGTTTTCTTGCTGTCTTTGTGTTCTATGAATTAATGGTACCAATAGAGGGAAGCCCTAAGTGCTGGCCCATAGGCAGCTCAGATGATTTTGTTGCCCAAAACAAACCAATAAATTCATGAAACCAGACCAATATCTTGATAGAGCTTTATTGGTTCCTATCAGAATGTTGGGCTAGAAGTTGGCCACCTGGGAGGAGATGCATTGCAGGCTAATTCTGTCCTCCAAGCCCAATAAAACTGCAACTGCCTGTGTTTTGGGGAGCCCATGTGGTCCACTTAAGTCTCCATCACATTATAAGGATAATGCTACAGAAAGAAGATAGCAGAGTATAGGGCTAAAGATAGGAAGACCTAAGGTAGAACCCTTTATCAAATATTTACTAGCTGTGTGATCCTGGACAACTCATTTAAACTCTTTCAGGCTCAATTTCTCCATCTGTAAAATGAGGTTGATAATAATTAGTACCTATCACATAGAGTTGGTATGAAAAGGATTTCACGAACCATAAAGCACTATCTAAATGTTAGTATTTGTATTAATATCATTTTGTCTCCTGCCTAAAAGGTAAAACCAGAGCACAAGTAGCTTTGTGCCACCTCACTGGGAATGCAAAGACAAAAGTAAAACAGTCCCTGTTCTCAAAGAGCTTCCTGTAATCAATAAAACACTTATTGAACTTCCATTTTGTCTGTGGCAGAGAACAATGTCAGGGGACCATACATGTTCCAAAAACACTGAGCTAAAAATGGTTATGTTTCAAACATGAGACCAAAACGAGGCAAGGTTGAAATACTGTTCTATTTTTGGTTGTGGTAAGTTTGGGTTCTTCACTTTAAAAGCCTCCCTTTTGTTACCCAGTTAAAGCTGTAGGTTTTATATCTGGGGAGATTCAAAAGCCATAAATCTGTAACTAGCTCCATCGTGTGCTTAAAGGTCAAGCAGCCCGGGAGAAGGGAAATTGGTAAGTCTTCTCTCTCAGTGTAGAGGAAAAAAAAACTGTCAAAGTGCAGGGGAAAGCTTGAGTAGTTATTAGGGAATATGGAGTCAGGGCTGCACGGCCACTTGTAATGGGGCTGGCTTGCCACCAGCTCAAAAAGTATTGGCAGCTGGCAGAGGCATTAAGGCACAGGGAGACTTCCCAGAAGGTCCTAGTTGGAGCTGGGGGCTTGATTACTATATAAAGTATGGCTTTTTAACTTGGGTATGTAAATGGGACCTGAGATTAAAAGCTATTATATGATTAGCTAAACAAGTTGTTTGTAGACTAATTTATGGTCTTTTATCCATTTGTACAAAAAACTTGGTTACTTCCTTTCATGTACTCGGTATACCACAGAAAATGACTCCTCACATCTTCTCTTTGTTCTTCTTTTCACTACTGACTCTGAGAATCTACAGCTTTGTTCAAAGCTCAGTTCAGACTTGACTTCCTACAAGAGGTATTTACTAATCTCCCCCCACCCTCCTCAACTGTTAGTGTACCTCCCGCCAAAGTTTCCTTGTATTTACTTCATATGTATTTTGTGTAACTCATCTCTTGGATTCACAGAGATACGGGCAGAGAGCAAGAGAGAGCCAGGGAAGTCACCTGAAGGCCGGGCGGTTTTTTGGTCCACACTTCTGTGGCTTTTGGACTTGACCTTGGACAGCCTACTCCTATTGCCTCAGACCTTAAACTGGGAAGGGGCTTATGGGAAAAAGAGCCACTGAAGGTCCTGCCAGTGTGAGCGTAGTGATGGTCTAGAGCCAAGGATGATGGGGTTGATTTGAGTGTGAACCATGGACTGTGAAAACTTTGTATCACAGATCAAGTGTGAGCAAGGAAAAAAAGGCTAATTCTACAAATCAGTTTACTCATCATGCCAATCAAATTACCAAAAAAAAATTATTTTATAGAACTAGAAAAAATAATAAGTATGAGCAAGGAGAAAAGATGGAAATGCCCAATCCCCTTCCCCTGCCCTCTCTCCAATGAGAGGGACTATTCTGAGCATTGTTTCCTGGCGTCAGGAAGACTTGAGTTCAAATTCAGCTTCAGATGCTTATTAGTTGTGTGATCCGGGGCAAGTCACTTAAGCTGTTTGCCTTAGTTTCCTCAACTATAAAATGTGGATAATATCACCTGTTTCCAGATTTGTGGTGAGGATCACATAAGACAATAGTTTCAAAGCGCTTGGCACAGCACCTGGCACATAGTAAGTGCTATATAAATGTTGGCATTTATGAGTATTAGCTATTGCTAACTTACAGGGTCATATCCACCCATCCCTGCTAGGCTGTGAAAGGCAGGAGCCATTTCAGCTGTATTTCTAAATGTTCATTTTCACATCTAACCCTGTATTCATTGGCCAATGGATACCCAAGTTATCTGATGTTTAGGTTTACGAGTAGGAGAGAGTGGAGATTCCCCTTTAAGAAACGAAAAGACATATTTGTTTGCCTGAGTTAAACTGGTGGCCGAGCCAAGAATAGAAAAATGGAGAGAGAGGAAATGTTTGACATTCACAAGCCTTGCAAAAGTACCTGACACTCCTAGATTCATTTCATTTTTAAAGGAGGCAGCCAACCAAAAACATCTTAGGGGGAAAAGGCTACTACTTTTAATGAAATGGACTTAGAATGTTCCTGCCATTTTTTTCCCCAAACTTAATCTCCATGGGGGAAGGTAAAAGTGAGAAAGCTATAGGCGTATAGTAATATAACAGTGGAAGGCGTCAACGACCCATGTGCCACTGGCAAATCAATGCTACTACTGACTAAACTCTCTCACAAGCTCCCTCAGGTGGCAAAATTTGTTTATGCTTATATGTGTACATTGGGCAGCTAGGTGGCACATGGATAGAGTGCTGAGCCAGAAGTCAGAAGGCTCATCTTCCTGAGTTCAAATCTGGCCTCAGACATTTGCCAACTGTGTGACCCTGGGCAAGTCACTTAACCTTGTTTGCTCCAGTCTGCTCATGTGTAAAATGAGCTGGAGTAGGAAAAGGCAAACCACTCCGGTATCTTTGCCAAGAAAACCCCAAGCGGGGTCATGAAGAGTTGGACACAACTGAAATGACTCAACAACAACAACATGTGTGTACACATTGTTTTATCCACCGAATGCAAGATCCTTGAGAGCAGGGGTAATTTCATTGTTGGCTTTGTATCCTCAAAGACAATTAAATGCTCCATTGATTGAGTTCTGGGTGATTTTACAAAAGAAAAGTCTTTGCTTAAAAAATAAAATTTAATGTTTTATAGTCTTACTATGATCTGTAGCAAACTTAGATATGTGGAAGCACACAACTATGAAACTATGAAACAGTGGGAAAGTATTAGCTTATGAATCAGAAGTCCTGGCTTTGCCCACTAACCCACTGGCATGATATTAGACAAGTCATTTCAACTCTCCGGGCCTCAATCTAAATCTACTGAAGAATTGGAGAATTATCTGTCTCTCTATTTGTCTCTCTCTCTCTCTCTCTCTCTCTCTCTCTCTCTCTGTCACTCTCTCTCTCTCTCTCTCTCTGTCACTCTCTCTGTCTCTCTCTGTGTCTCTGTATGTGTGTGTCTCTCTCTCTGCCAATAGCTGAGCAGTTCATAATTTCTTGATGTCCCTTGATGATAATTTAATTCTTCTAAAAGTGGAAGACAAATAAGAGGAAATTCTATGATGGGCCTGATTCTCACCAGCAAGGAAGAACTATTTGCTAAGTCTGAAATGGTAGAAATGAGGAAAGGGGTGATGACCACACCATTTTAAAATTTGTGATCAAGAAAGGAAATTTGGACTAGTCTGACATGCATTTAGATTCTGGCAGTACAAGCTTCAAAGAGCTGAGAAAAAGAGTATCATAGATTTAGAGTTGGAAAGGATCTTTAAATGATATCACAGAGTCAAAGCTAATCTAACCTCATTTGACAGATAAGGAAACTGAGGCCCAGACAGGTTAAGTGACTTGCCACAGGTCATTCAGTTAGGAAGTATCTGAGGTAGAATTTGCACCCAATTCTTCCTGACTACAAGTCTAATTCTCTATCCACAATACCATGCTGCCTTGAAAATATATAGGATTTCAAGGACTGAAATTCTGAAGGGGAAGTCAACCCAATTCAAAAGAAATAAAGAGAAACAATTCAGATGAGAAAGGAAAAGAAGGGAGACTCATCTAAAGAGAACTGATTGTCAAATTAGGAGATGAAAACTTAGAGAGGCGACAGAGGATGACAACCAAAGAATGGCCCCGTCCTGTAAGAATAGTGTTAAGAGGGCAGAGGCTGGTCAGGAAAGCACAGGACAATAGACAGCATTTTTAGCTACATTGGAGGAAAGAAGAGGATCAAAGAAAGGCTAGGAGCACCACACAAGTAGATAGTATGATAAATGAAAACAGAGAGAGAAGGCAAAATGAATCAATTTTATTTTGCTTCCCTTTACTCTACCAAGGAGAGTGACCTTTGAACTTGAAAAGACAGAAAAAAAGATGGTTAGCAGGGAGCTGATTTTCAAAATCTGTAAGTATATAACAAGCGAGTATCTGTGGGTTCAACTTACCAACCACACATGAACTATAGCCAAATGAACTACAAAAAGTGGCAGCTTTGGTTGGAATTCAAAGCCAGTAATTCTAAAAGACTGTGGATGATTGGATAGATCCTACAGAATAAAAGATTAAAAGCTATTACAATTTTTTAAGGGAAAGAACATCAAGTCTGCAAACTATAAGTCAATAATCTTGATCAATTCCTGGGTGGGGGGGAAGGGGTGGCGGGTATGGAATCTAGACTGTACAGTATTATTAAGACTGGTTAACAAATAGCTAATAAAAGGAAATTGTAATTGCAAAGACACAACAGGGCTTCATCAGGAACAGATCATGACAGATTAATCCCATTTCCTTTTATGACAAGGTTACTAAACTGGTAGATTAGGGAAATCCTATAGATAAGAGTTTACTTTGATTTTATCAAAGCATTTGTCAAAGTTGCTCATGTTATTCTTGTGGACAACATGGAGAGCCGTGGTGCTAGCCCATAGTAAAATTAGATTCAGAATTGCTTGAACGGTTAAGTCCAAGAAGTAGTCATTAATGATTCAGTGTCAATTTGGAAAGATTCTCTAGTGGAGTGTCCCAGATGTCTATGCTCAACCCATTTAATATTTCTATCAATCACTTAGATAAACGTATAGATGGCACACTTATCAAATTTGCAGGTGATACTAAGCTAGGGAGAATAGTTAACATAGTGAATGGCAGTCAGGATTCAAAATGATCTCAACAGACCAAAACATTAGTTCAGTTCAGTAGTAATAAATGTCAAAATCTTGTGCTTGGGTTCAAAAAATCAACTTCCTAACAGGGAGAATAGCTAGATGACAGTTTTACTTAAAAAAAAAATCTGAAGGGTTTGATGTTGTATAAAGGTATGCTAAAATATTGCTTAGTCCAATATCAGTCAATATGTGATATGGCAGACAAAAAAAGCTAATGTGGCCTTAACCTGCATTGGCTAAGAATTAAGGAGGTTATAGTCTCTCTGTCCTGGCAAGATTATAACTGGATTACTCAATTCAATTCTGGGCATGACATTTTTGTTGTTGTTCAGTCATTTTCAGTCATGTCTGACTCTTCACGACCCCATTTAGGGTTTTCTCAGCAAATATACTTGAGTGGTTGCCATTTCCTTCTCCAGCTCATTTTACAGATGAGAAAACTGAGGCAAACAGGGTTAAATGACTTGCCCAGGGTCACACAGCTGCTAGTTGTCTGAAGCCAGATTTTAACTCAGGAAGAGGAATCTTCTTATCTCCAGGCCTTACGCTTTATCTACGGCACCACCTAGCTGCCCTCATGACATTTTAGAAAGAATACCAATAAACTAGAGGGCATGCAGGAGGGCGAGCACATTTAGCTTAGAGAAGACAAAAGGGGAACATGCAAGGGTTGCCTTAGGAGATAATCTATCCTCTTCTCCAAAGGTCTTTGAGCTAGATGACCACTTATTGGATATGCTATATAAATAATTCTTGTTCTAGTGCAAGTTGGTCTAGATGGCATCTGAAGTTCCTTCCAGCTCTAAGAATCTGGCACACTGTGAATTTGCTACTCTGTAAAGTGAGCAGGTTCAGGGATCTCTAAGATTGGTTTAATATCTAAATCCTGGGACCCCATGACACTTCGATTCAAAAAGCATTTAGTATATTTAAGGCCCTGTACAAGGCAAGAAGGGAGAAGATAGCCTGGTTCAGCACATAGTCTTCTGTGCCGTCATAAAAGCTCTGAAAGACAATGGTTCAGATTCTAGCTCTGACACATTAATTGTGCAGTCGTGGGTAAACTACTTGTCTTCTCTGAGCCTCAGTTTCGTCATCTGTAAATGAAGAAGTTGGACCAGATGATCTCTTAAGTCTCTTCCAGCTCTAACTCTAGAATCCTATAGACAACACACACTGTGCAAATACCACACTGATAACCGAGTCTGAGAAAAGAGGGTATAACCTAAGGGCTCCATTCATTTGGGAGAAAGTTCCACCCCCCACTCTGCCCCTTTAATCCAAACATCGCCCTCCCAAGAGATGACACTTAAACTTTAAGGATTACTATGGATATGCAAACTTAGAAATGATATAAGAACCAGAAAGGTGATGAAATCCAAAGTATAGAGGTGAGTCAAGAATCTCAGAATGGATGGGTATGTATATGGGAAAAAGTATTGATTTGCAGAGCAGGTACTAAAGTGTGCCAGTGATAAACAAGGTTTACAAAAAAAGTGAGAAAAAGATCCCTCTCTGTCCCCTTTTCTATGTGTCATGAAAAGTCTGACAACTCCACTCCCAAATAGAATAGAATAGAAAACTACCCTTTGAATATAGCCCACTTTTTCTCCATTGACTTGGCATTGTTCCAATGTTGCTTTCAGCAAGTACAATATAGCCCAGAGAGATTGTTGGGAAAATAGTCATCCTGGACCCTGCTGAGTAATTCATGAAAATATTCCTCCACTGAGTTTCACCAAAGCCCAGCTTTGTTTGGTTGTGTGCGATTATTGAACAGATGACAGAAATCTGGCATGGTTCCCTTGCTCCTCAAATAGTTCTTCCTCTAGACTGTTCATTTGCACAAAGGCCTGCCTCCCTGGGTCTCTGAGGAGGGGTCAGGTACCAAGGTCTGTTGAATTCACTGCATTCACTGTGGCTAGGCCTCATGAAACACCAACCAGGGGCTCTCACTTTATCGTTTCTCAGGCATATGAGTGGAGGTCATTTGGGCTATGTAAGAAACATTAGGTATAGGGTGGTTCCTGTAGCTCTCTTTGGTTCCTTAAATCCCTTCTCTGAGGGCATATCTTCCACAGGGAATCTAATAGCCAGGTTCAGAGTCTCCGTGGCTGGTCTGGATTCCCACGCAGATTTCTGTGGACTCTGATGTGGACACCACATCACCCAGAGTACTGTCATTTCTACCACTGTGACTTTTACAGAAAATACATCTATTCCTTGCTGAATGGGCAAAATTTGCTCTGAAAAAACTGTCCACAAGGTCAAAAGCCATTATTTTTTAAAATCCTATTTCCACTCACTTTAATGATGAAAATTATGGAACATGCCTAGACTACTAACCGATTCATCTCCTTTTCACCCAAATATTCCTAAATCATATGTCCCACCCTGTGTGTGAGAATGCCCCAGCATGTTGTCTTTGGCCCTCCTCACCTCTCTCTTGATATATTTTCTCTTGGTGATCTCATCAATTCTCATAGATGTAATGATCATATATATGCAGATGATTCCCAAACCTATATTTCCAGCCTTCATCTTTCTCCTAAGCTTTAGTCTTTCATCACCAACAGTCTGCAGGACATTTCTACTTGGATATCTCACAGCCATCTCAAACTCAGAATGTCCATGATGGAACTATCTTTCTTCCAAAAGCCTATCCCTCTTCCTAAGTTCCCAATTTTTCAAAGGCAACACTACCCCTCCAATCCTCCTTGACTCTACAGTTTCCCTCACTCTCTATGCTCAATCTATTACCAAATTTCATTGCTTCTATCTGCCCAAAATCTCTTGCACCTATTTCCTTGTCTTCATTCACACAGCTACCACTTTAGTTGGAGCCTTCATCATTATGTTTAGCATAATGGCACACACAATTCTCTTACCCGATGTACTGCAGTAGCCCTCTCCTGGGCCTCCCTGCTTTTAGTCCCTCCCTATCTCCAACCCATCCTCTATATGACTACCAAATTGCTATTCCTAAAACATAGGTCTTGGGAAGCTAGATGGTGCAGTGAATAGGGTACTGCACCTGGAATCAGGAAGACTCATCTTCATGAGTTCAAATCCAGCATCGCCCTGGGCAAGTCATTTAACCTTGTTTGCCCCAGTTTCCTCATCTGTAAAATGATCTGGAGAAGGAAATGGTGTTTGCTAAGAAACCCCCAATGGGATCACAACATGTTTCTTGAGCCAGGGAGCACTGTTGTTGTTCCTGCTCAGAAACATGTGTGTCACACTATTGACTATAAGACACAAGAAAAGCCTGGCTCCAAAATGTCTTTCTTGTACAATGTCTACGTTGTAGCCAAACAAGCCTTTGCTGACACCTCTAAAAAAATTACACCCCCAGACTCTTTGTTTCTGCCCAACCAGTCCCCAGTGCCTGGAATGCTTTCCCCCTCCACATTTCTACCTCTTAGAATACTTAAGCCCCTTCAACTCAGCTCAGGTGTCACTTCCTACTGGAGCCCTTTCCTTAGCAACTCTTTCTCCCCCTCCCCCCAACATCCCAACCCACCTTCCAAATTACTTTGTGATTACTTTGCATATATTTGCATTTTCTTATTTGGGTATACGCTTTGTCATCCCAACAGAATCCCTCCCACGAGGGCAGAAATGTTTTTTCTTTTGTCTTTGTATCTCCAGAGCTTAGCACAGTGTCTAGCACATAGTACGTGTTTGATGAATATTTGTTGAATCAAAAAAAAAAAGTAATAGCACTTAATGAATAGAGGAGAAAAGATGGTGGGTGGGTGCGAGGGTGGCAGTCAAGTGACCAGGTTATAATCTGAACTCCTTCATCATGCCCCAGAATATTCCTCACCCAAGAAGATTACCACTTCAGCCCCGGAATTTCTACCAGGTAAGTACCTTCAGCCCCTGTGGCCCATCCCCCTGATTGGGTGGTTCCTCCCAGAATCTCAATTTAAGGTGGGCACTCAGTCCCACCTTCATACCTCCAAGGTAGGTACCTTGCCCCACCCACCCCACCCCCTTTTCAGCTTCTGTGGATAGGTTATCTTTCCCCATTAGAATTCTTGGGGACAGGGACTGTCTTTCCTCTTGCTTGTATTTGTTTTCTGGAACCTAGCACAGTTTTTGGCACACAGTAAGCATTTAATAAATGCTTGTTGACTTGATTTGATTTGATTTAGTCCACCATGGAGTGAAGAACACTACGAAGGGGAAGGTAATGGAACAGAATTGCTTAACTAATGAATCTGTTATAATGGTTTGTACCCCCATCTAGAGTTTCCTCTAAGAACATCAGAACATGTATGGCTCATGTCTAAGTATCTCCCAGGAAGGAAAGGGCCCTCAGCTCCCGAGAAAAATAAAATAGAACAGAATAAAGGACAGGTTTTATTTAATCTAACATAAAAATTCCAAGGGCTTGCACACAAATCCACGAACAATCAAGACAACACCCTTTCCCGAACACCACCTCTTCCATAGACCAAACAAGCCGCTCCAACTTATAGCACCATCCTAGAGTTTGAGAGTTTCCATAAGATCAAACCCAGCCTATGTGAGTTCAGAGCTGTAGTAATGAGTCATGGGGTAAATAAATCACCAAGAGAACTGGAGTTAGAGACCTAGAATTGCCGTGTTCTAGTCCTTTCTCTGACATTAATATGTAACTCTGGATGAGTAATTTCATTTGTCTGGCCCTGAGTTTCCCATCTATATAATTTAGGTTCTGGATGGTTTTTAAGGCTCCTTCCAATGCTAATATCTCATGAATCTTTGAAAACTGGCCTCAGAGATAGCACGGCATACAGGAAAGAGTACTGATTTTGAGTTCAGAGAACTTGGGTTGAAATTCTGGGTCTGTCTCAGTTTCCTCATATAGAAAACCAGAGGAACTCAGATCAACGATATTGTTCCTAACACACAATACATTTATCTGTCCTTTTATCAAACGGAAAATTTTTCAAGTGAAAGAGTGAAGATACTGTCAGTTGCCCATACTCGTTTAAGATGCTTTCCATAATTGTTTTTAAGATTGTACATTGTGTTATTGCTATATATTTCAAATCCCCTCTTACATTCTGCTATACACAACATGCTTTTTTAAATTTTGTATTCAAGTTTATAATGTTTCTTTTTTTTTCTTATTGTGTATTTCAGTAATAAAAAAATAAACAATAAAAAAGGTTGTACATTGCATGGGGATTTACTTTAAGTATGTTTGAGTGTGTTAGGATTTTATGTGGTGTTCCCCAAAATAATGTCCGAAGCTAAAAAGACTAAGAGACGAAAATAATATAATATGAGAGGACTGGACTAAGTAGAAAATTACTTTAAGGCCCCTTCCAGACCTAGATCCCATGATTGTTGTTATTTAGTCAGGGATTTTTTTTTAAGTTATATCTGATTCACTGTGGTCCTTTTTGGGGTTTTCTTGGCAAAGCTACTTGAGTGGTCTGCCATTTCCTTCTCCAGCTCATTTTACAGATGAGGAAGCTGAGGCAAACAGGGTTAAGTGACTTGCCCAGGGTCACATATAGTTAGTAAATGTCAGAGGCCAGGTTTGAACTCAGGTTTTCCTGACTCCAGGCCTAGCACTCCATCCACTGAGCCACCTAGCTGCCCAAATCCCATGATCCTAAATATTAATTTCCATTATTAGAAGATCTTATGCTAGTAGAGGCAATAAGGGTTACACTTGGGTTTCTAGAGATTAAATACATGGCAATGTTTTAAGAAATCCTTTAGGTCCTTCCCTATGTTCAGAATTGTGTTACAGTCAGTGAGGGGCAGATGGAGGAGAAGAGGCTAATTATAGGAAAACAGTCCATCTCCTAGCCCTAAACATGCCATGGATGCTGAAAAGCAAACTGAGAACCAAGAAGCAATTCTCTTGCCATTTAAATACTAGCAATGGAAAGTTTTACCAGCTCCCTAATGAAATCAACTGGGAGGAAAAGGAAGGCAAAAACATTGCTCTCCTCCAGGTTGGCTCCTACAGTAGGGATTAGAGTGTGCAAGATAGATAGAGAAATCCAACATTTTCCAAGCCCTGAAGATGACCAAACTTTAAAAGGAGGCATTTTCCCTTAGGTGTTAATTAGGCCAGAAAAAAACACACATATACACACAGAGGAGCTAAAATGGTAATCTCTTCTTTTTATAAGTGCGTTTCTTTGTTCTTTATTATTAGAAGGTACAAAGCTCTGATCCAAAAACATCGAAGTGTGGGGGTGGGGAAAGACACATACCTCCCCCCCAAAAAAGGATATCACTGTGAAAGTATCATGGAGGAACAGAGCCAAGGGATATAATGACTTTAAGCACTATAGCAGGACTACCAGCTATTCATCATTTGCTCTATCCATCAGGCAGTCAGGCCAAATCATATTCAGTTGCAATAGCCAGCTAAAGATATATAATAGGAGTTTTTATCATCATACTAGAAGCAAGAGAAAAAAAACTAAGGCGTTAGCATGGTAGAATGGAAGGTGTATTCATCTGGAGTCATAGCATATGGATTCATATTCTGGCTCTGTTTATTAACTGCAAGCTCAGGTAAGTCACTTTGCATCAGTGGGGCTTAGTCTCATCATTTGTAAAGTAAAGGGAGTGAGGCAGAACCAAGATAGTGCCATAAGAGGAAGAAGTGTAGCCAAACTCCCCAATACAATGTCTCTACAATGATCTAGAACACCAGGCCTGATTGTGAAATCCAAGGGAAAAAAAAAAATCACAGTGAGTCATATTTCCAATCCAAGTCAGCATAGGAAGAAAGAAAGAGAAGTCTATGGACACTGGGAACTAGGACGAGCTAGTAGCATGCAGGTAGAACATTCCAGTAGGTAGCAACTGAGAGATAACTGAAGCTGTGCAAGAAGCCAGGGTAAGATGAGGTTCCATACCCATATAGGAGGGTCCTGACCTTGTGTGGGATGTAGGATCAGGTGCCAACTGGAAGGTCTGTAATTCATTACCCACAACTGAGTCCCAGATCTAAGACAGACTGAAGAAGGGACTGGCATTGCACCTAGGGACAGCACTCCAGAGTGAAGAGTGGCCTCTTCCCTAGGCTGGGTACCGAACAAGACATACATTCAGAAGCAATCAGCAGCTCTGTGGCTCTGACCTCACAAGCAGAACAGGGTCTCAGTTTCAGTATCCAGCCCAATATGAAACCTGCAGAAGAATAAGTTCTGTCTCTCTGAACCCATAAAGCATTCGAGCTGTCTGATGGTGGCTGAGTCTTGCAAAAACATAATGGAAATCCAAACAGGGGCAGGTCCACAGATGTGTTATTTAGACCAAAGGTATCAAACACACAGTAGGCAACACTCGTGAGTATAGCCCAAAGCAGATTAAAATATAATTGGGAAATGTTTAATGAAATAAATAAAAATACAATAAAATGTAAATAATGTTATATTTTAAAACTAAGTCAACATGCAGTCCATAGGGATCTTTATATATGGTTGAGTGGGCCCTGTTTCTATTTGAGTTTGACACCAATGGCTTAGACCCAAATCCAAGTCAGAAAGTTACAGAGTTCAAACAAGGGGGTGGGACTGAGGGAGGGTTGACAAAAAATAGATTTTGCCCTGCAACAGACCACATTGTGGGCACTGAAAGCTCTCAGATCCCCAGCTGAGAAGTCCTAGAGATCCTGGAATAAACACACTCAATATTCCAAGAAAGTAGCAAGAGGATCCCAAGAGACACAAAGTCAGCCCAGATACTCACCCCAGAAGCATGCGAGCATGGCCCTAACATAAAGTTTGAAATCAGGAAGTAGACCAGAAGAATGAGCAAACACAAAAAGAAAATCCCACCATAAAGAGATTCAGTGGTGAGAGGGATGCTCAAGACATACGCCCAGAAGAAGAGAATAATTCCAAAAATCTATAGGCAGAGACTCAAAGAAAGTCCCAACGGGGGCAGAAGTTTAACTAAAATTCTGGGAAGAGATCAAGCAAATTTTAAAAGATATAGAATTTTTTTAAAAAATCAAATAAGGTCATGAGAGAAAAAAATGTGAAAAGAAATGAGAGTTATAAAAGAAAGAATTAGAAGGAAAATCAATAGCTTGACACTAACTTGGTACAAATACTTACCCAAGAAACAAATTCTCTAGAAATTAGAATGGACCAAACAGAAAATAATAACTCTGTGAGACAATAAATATGAAAAATAAATTCAAAAGATTGGGGAAAAAAAGAAGAAAAACATAGCAAAAACAACTGACCTGGAAAACACACCGAGGAGAGATCATTTAAAAATCACTGTATTACTTGAAAGCCATTATTCCTCCCCACTCCTCTCCGCCCCCCCCCCAAAAAGCTTAGGCATCATAATTCAAGAAATCATAAAAGAAAACTACATAGATCTTTTAGAACCAGAGGGCAATGTGAAAATAGAAAGAATTGGCCAGTCACTTTCTGAAAGAAACCTCAAAATAAAAACTCTCAGGAATATTATAGCTAAAATCCAAAGCTTCTACATCAAAGAAAAAGTAATGCAAACAGCAAGAAAGAAAGAATTGAAATACCAAAGAGACAGTCAGATTTATATGAAAGAGTAGAGAGCATGAAATATGATATTCTAGAAAGCAAAGAAATAATGTTACAACAAAGAGTAAGTTATCCAGCAAAACTAAGTATAATCTAATAGGAAGAAATGGATTTTTAATGAAATAGAGGACTTTCAAGCATTCCAAAAGTACAGAAATCTTTGAAACTTTAGAAATTTGTAGAATGGGAAATTGTGAAAATACAGGTACAGAAACGGTGAAATGTTGGACAGACAAGAAAAGAAACCAGTATTTGACCTCCCTGGTTTAAGAGACCACAAAGTGGCAGTTAAGACATGATACTGTATTGAAAAGACCCCCAAAAGACATTTTCACAGGAAAGCACTAATCAGGAATGAAGAAACTCTTTAACTCAGAGTTCAATCTATTTGTCCTAGTTGAGAGCAGTGTCAATGGGTGTCACTGGCAGAGGACAAATGGGTAGAGGAAAAGGAAAAAAAGAAAGAAGAAAACCAGAGCAAGAGGGGAGACAGAAAGGACAGAGAGAAAAGAGAATAGAGAAAACAGAGTAAAGTGGGTAGATAGTGAGAAAGGCGGTATTTCACACTGGCGATACCCTATTCCTGGAATGTACACCCATCTGAACTCTGTCTCAAAGAATCTCTCTCTCTCTCTCTCTCTCTCTCTCTCTCTCTCTCTCTCTCTCTCTCTCTCTCTCTCTCCCTCCCTCCCTTAAAAAAAAAAAGGCAGCTCTGTGATTTCATTGTAATAGCTAATTCCTAGAGAGGAATTTCCTCTATCAATGCTTTTGGGAATCTTCTCTGCAACTCATTGTCTTAGCAAACTCCCTTGGGCACTGATAGGTCGGTGACTTGCCCCCGGTTGACATAGCCAGTATTTGCCAGAAACTTGACCCCACATTGCTTCCTCCAAGACTCAAGTCAAATTCTACTTTTTAGAGGAAGACTTCCCCAATTCTTCCATCTTTTAGTTTCCTCCCTCCCTAATTTATATTTAACTCCCTTGTGTTTGTTTTATACTACTCATTATCTGCTTACATATATACATATTTTCTCCATTGATAAGAGTGTATGCTCTTTGAGGCGTCAGAGGGTTGGGCTTGGAATCAGGAAGATCTGAATTCAAATCCAGCCTCAGAAGCGTCCTACCTGTATAACCTTGGACATGTCACCTAACCTGTGTAGGCCACTGGAGAAGGAAATGGCAAACCACTGCAGTATCTTTGCCAAGAAAATCCCATGGATAACTGAACAACAGCAACAATGTTCTTGGAGTGTCAGGGTTTTCTTGTGTGTGTGCGTGTGCGTGTGTGTGTGTGTGTGTGTGTGTGTGTGTGTGTGTGTGTGTCCCTAGCACCTAGTATAGTGCTTGGAACATAGATGATTAAAAAAATGCATGTTGATTGAAGGATACTGGCAGCTCCTCCAGGAATCACAGGCATCATTCCCTTACACCCAACATGAGGCATGTTGTCTTGGGATGGGGAAATGTTTTGTCATAGACAATCAGATATGCAGCTCCAGGCCAAGTTTGCTGGGTCCATGCTCATCAGTCAAGATACTCTATTGATATAGTCTGAGTTCCTGAGTAGTAGGGGACCTAACCATAAGGCCCACCCGGAGATGCTTGAGGAAACACAACTCGGCTAGATGAATCCCTGAATACCTATGCCATGGAGTCAGCAGTGAAGGCCGTCTAGAACAAACACAGACGAGAGTAAGACGAAACACCAGACCACTGTAACCAAGTCACTGCAAGTTCTGCTAAACCTTACCTAGTGTTTCAGGCATTAGTTATTCTATCCAGGGGTTGGACCCTAAGAGGGTGACTGGGCCCCATGATATTAAGGATCAAAGTGTATGCACAGAACTGAGTCACAGAGACCTGGTGAAGAAAGGCTAAATGCCCTTTTTTGGTAAATTTCATATATAACCAACACTAAGAAGGAGGTGTTGTTATTCAGACTGGACAAATTGTTTATTTCACTTCAGGCTGTTTTTATTGATTTGGCTGCCTCCCTATGGGCCAGGACCCCCACCCCCACCCGCACCCACCCCCCAGAATTGCACCTGTCAATTTATGGCTTTCCTGAGTGTTTCTTTATATTTAATTAAAAGTTGAGCAGAGGTTGTTGAGTTGTTTTGTTGTTGTCTCATTGATTTAATCTTTTCAGATCCCAAATTTACACTTGACACAAACATACACCTGGTCTAAGATACCTGGCCATTCAATCCCAAGGCATACCCTCTCACGACACGCACAAAGGACTGGTCATTTTGACATTTTGATTTTTGTTTTGTTCTAGTTTTGTCTTAAAGCTTTCAGTAATTAACAATAAAACTTTTAGTAAACTAAAAAAACATAAAGAAGTATAATATTTATTGCTGGAATCTCTTGTTTCAGTCTCCTTAGTGCTTGGAAAGATACCAACAAGGCTGCTACAATTAGTATTCCAGATATGGTAAGCCAGAATGCTCTTATGTCCAGGACTGTGCCTGATGGAGAAGAGCTCTCAGCAATTAGAAGGAAAAATATAGGCCCCTTGTCAGAACCTTGTTTGTACACCATCATTGACTGTAATGCTGACCGAATCCAAATACTTACTCTTCTCTAAGTAGGTGTGGGTGGAACTTTTGATACACAGCTGGCTAGCAGTCTTACTCTAGCTCATCTTCTTCCTCTCACACAGATCCCTATCGCTAACACTATTCTCCTCTTGAAGGTATTTCCCTACCCTCCCTCTGGAGTAGAAGACTGTGGTCTCCAGGTGCTTTGGGTGAAAAGGGGTGTTTAATACAGAAGTAAGTATATCCTCCAACCTTTGAGTCTCTACTTTTGAACAAAGCATGGGGAATTCATTCTGGGTGAACAAGAGGATCAAAGAGGTTTTGTTCCTAACAGATGTGCGTAATAAACTCAGGAATGTGGACCTGGATTTAAGGCAATGACTTTGGCCTCTTCACCAGGCATTTGTTATTTCTCTCACTTTAATTTGATGCCAATAAAAGAGGATCTTGGGCTCCAGGGTCAACTTAGCACCCTAGCCTCCACATGGTTTCTGTGGGAATATATATATTTTGAACAGAGTTATCAAAATACCTTTTTGGAACACAGAATATCAATCAAGGATTTGATAGGAGTGATAAGTAATTTCCTAGCCTTAAGTCACATAGTTGCCTAAGACCAGAGACTTAGAATTAGCACCAGGCACAGGAAGTGAAAAGAATAGTTTGAATCTGCTACCTTTTTGCAAACTGTCTGGGTATATTAGCTCATAGCCCTTGACCATGAATGAAGCCTAGCAAAAAGCAACCTGATGACATCACTAGAGAACCTCAGCAGTTCTGCAACATTGTCCCAACTCTGAAGGTATGAATTGCCCCAGTCACAAGAATACTCTGGCCACATCAATCCCTGACATGTGTACCCTCCACACATCAGTTCTTAATGTGTTTACCTTTCATGAATATCCCCTGGACACGTGTTTCCTACAAGTGCCTTCCACTTACATTGTCCCGTAACATGTTCTCTGCGTGTGCACTCTCCCCCACTTATAAGAGAGCTTATCTCATATGCATGAGATTATATTTTGTTACTTTATATGCAACAATGTTTGATTAATTTAACAAAGTGTTTGATAAAGTATCTCTTTTTGTGGAAAAGATAAAGAAATGTGGGCTATATGGTCCTTCAATTAAAGGGATTCAGAACTGACTGAATGATCAAACTTAAAGTGTATTTATAACGATTCAATGTCACCTTGGAAGGAGGTCTCCATTAGAATGCTCCAGGGATCTATGTGTTCTGGGCTACTTAACACTTCTATCAAATATTTGGATTAAAGGCATTGATGGCAGGCTTATCAAATTTGCAGATGACAAAGCTAGGAGAGATAACTAACTCACTGGGTGACACTCAGGTTCTTGATGAGTTTGAGTATTGGGCTGAATCAAATGAGATGAAATTTAACAGTGATGACTATTAAGTCTTAAACTCAGGTTCAATCAGCTACATAAGGACCGGATAAGGGAGAAAATAGGGTTAGACAGAAGTTTGAAAAAATACTGAGGAAGTTTACTAGTTGCAAGCTCAATATGAGTTGACATGATGTCAACATGTTAGCTGACAGCTGAAAAAAAAAATTAATGTGAACTTAGATTGCCTTAAGAGAGAAATAGTGTTCAAGACCAAGTAAGCAATAGCTGCACTCTCCTCTGCCCTGTTCAGAATCCTTCTGGAATATTGTGGGCAGTTCTGGGTCCTTATCGATCATAGCTTTCCTAAGCTATGGTATCCAGAGGAGGAGGATGAGAGGCCTTCAGCCCATTCTACAGAAGAATTGGTTGAAAGAACTAAGAATGTATGGCACGGAGCAGAGTAGGATCTGGTAGCTGTGTCCAAGTACTTGAAGAGCTATCATGTGGAAGAATAATTATAGACTTATTCTGTAGTATTAGCACTTTCTCCATTACTTACAATCTAGGATCTCCTATACCTGATATTCTTACTATAATCAGAAGAATTTAATAATATTCTGATATATAATTATAATATATATTATATATTTACTATTATACTATTACTATTATTACTATTATAATTATGCATAATTATATAATCACATTACATAATCATAGAATAGTATGTGATTATATTATACATTAAGTACATATGTCATAATTATCATAATTAATACTCATTGATATGTAATATTATAATAATATAATAGGAAGCTGGCCATCCTTGCTATTGTTTTGGTAGTTTTAGGTAGGATATCTGCAATATCAGATGAATTGGAAACAGAACAATGAGTGATTTTATTTAATGTGTCACCAAATTTAAACACTGGATACAGTAAAGGGCCTCAAAGAGTTTATCGAAGGTCCAGCATGGGGTGTCTTACAAACAGATGCATATTGTCAATCCAGGCCTAGTCTCCAGCAAGGGAGCATCCATTTTGTACCACTTCTTCTGCCATTATCTGTTCCTAAGGTTTGTTGTTCAAGGTTTGTTGTATTGCCCAAGTTCTATATGCAAGCTGTCAGAATATTCAAAATGTTGCTAAGGTGAGAATAGAAGTCAGAGGTGCTACCTGTGTAACAAAGGAAGATTTTCCCCTTCCACCTCCTGTCATTACAAGGACAGTTACAAAAGGGATTGAGGTGCTTCATTATAAATCTATGGGACTGTATCAATGGTACAAGGCTGTTGTGTGCCTTTGGGGTGATCGGAACCTGGCTTGGGTCTTGTCAGAGCAGTGGGATGAAAGGAAAGGCCAGTGCTAAAAGTGGTTCCAGTGAATATGCATTTTGGCACAAGAGCTATGAGAGCTAATGAATGAATATAGCAGCCAAGAGGCCTCATCGCCATAGCAAGGCATGAAGCAGAGAGTGAATGGTGGGAGCCAGGGTTCTATGATGGAGTTTGCTATGTATCTCCTTCTCCTCTACATTATTCAAATGCCAAGTGTACGCTTGCCAAAAAGACTATTTTATGGAGAATTCATATAGGGCAAGTAATCACGTGGTGGTCAGAAAAAACGATACAAGGACACTTTCAAGGTCTCTCTTAAGAACTTTGGAACTGATTGTGTGACGTGGGAGACAATAGCACAGGACCTTCCAGCATGGCACGCCCTCATCAGAGAAGGTGTTGCACTCTATGAGCAAAGCAAAATTGAAATAGCTCAAAAGAAAAGCGAGTTGCACAAATTTAGAGAATCCACCCCAAATGTTCACCTGGATTATTTATACCCAACCTGTGGTAAAACATTAAGAGCTCATCTTGGTCTGATCAGCCACAGTCAGATGCCCTGTAACTTGACTCTAACATACTGATGCAATTTTGGTCCTCTTCTAGAATGAAGGACAACTGACCAACACAGTAATTATGTTGTCTGAAGGTATGTGCCTATTGGTAGGGTTTACAGTCTGGTTCATTTCAATAAGCATTTATTAAACACCTATTATGTCCCAGGCACTGTGCTAAGCACTCTAGGGAGACAAAGACAAAAACTAAATAATCTCTTCCCTCAAGAAGATGATAGTCAGGGTGAAAAACAGTAAGACATATGAGATTAGGTTCTGAGCATAGTAATAACTGAATTGGGGGCACAGAAGAGTTTTTGCTTCTAGGTCTCAATTTCTGAAGAGGATGGGATGTAATATTAATTAAGATGGGACCTTTTAACTGTTTTCTCTTTTAGCACTTATTTAATCAAGTGCCCTTGATGAGTTCCACCTCTGTTTCTTTAATTAAATCAAGAGTCTTTGATGACCTCTTTGCCTCAAGGGAAAGCCTAGACCGCGTGGGTTTAAGATACATGTTTGTAATGCTTTTAGGTCATGTGGGTGAGTTGCATGTGTGACTCACCTTTGAGCCTGAACAAGATATGTAAACCCAGAAGTTAGCGTTGTCCCTTGGGGCTCTCAGCCACTGGAAGAGTGGCATGGGTCTCTGGACAGCCGCTCTAAGAGCCTCCCGGCTTGTGAACCCAGATGTTGATGCTTTTTGGTAACTATGAATTGTGATTTGGTCTGTTTATATTGTGTATGTTTGTAATTTGTTTGTATTTGCTCTGAAGTTCAGGTTGCTGGCTTTTCCTCTCGAACTAAGTGAATGATATTTGTATGTTGGATTAAAGAAAATTGTTAACCCCTTAATGTTGCTCTCCTTAGTCAAGCAGATCAAAGAACATGTTCCTGTTGTTGGGCTTGTGTTGGTCTTTCACCCCCACAACAGCTGCTAGCCAGATTGTTGCTACACAGGGAAAGCAGGGACTAGAAGTAGAACCACTCTGTAACCTAACAGTCAGCTCAGAAATAGATAGAAATACGATTGAGGTGGAAAGGATGTTGGACCCAGAAGGAGAAAGATGGGTTTAAATGCTGCTTCTGACATGAACAGCTATTTGACCTTGGCCAAGTGAAATTGGAACCTCTCTGTACCTCCATTTACTCCCATGTAAAATGTTTTTAGTATCAACTTCAAAGGGTTATAGCCATGATCAATTGGGGTCATGGATTTTAAACCCTTTGCAAGTGTCATTACTATTATTATCACCCATCTCCTTGTCAGCTTGGATGGACTTAGCTTCCTCATGTCTCCCTTTTAGTTTCCCTGGATCATCCTCTACAACTCTGCTCAAATCTTAGCATCTACAAGAGGCTTTTCCTGGAACCCTCAGTTGCTACTGCCTTCCCCCCAAGACTATCTTCTATTTGCCCTATATGTATCTTTAGGTGCTTATACATGTTATATGTTGTCTCCCGCATTCGCTCCAAGCCCTAAGAGGGCAGGAACAACTTTTGTCTTTATATCCCCAGCATCAGCCCAGAGCCTGGCATGTAATAAGTGCTTAATAATGCTTGTTGGCTGACTGACCTAGAACAGCTGCAGCAGTCCCAGGCATTTACAGCTATACACTTGGTTCAACAGAATAGCACCCTGCTTTTCCCCACTCCCTCTGCCAGGCACTCAGTCATACTGAGACTTGGTGCTTAAAAAGGCCAAGGTGTCCCACTGCATCCAGGGCCATCTCCAGCCATTCTGATCTATATCTGGCCACTGGACCAAGATGGCTCCAGAGGAGAAAGTGAGGCTAATGACTTTGCACAGCCTTCCCTCACTTAAATCCAATTCACTTGCAAGTCCCAGCATCACCTCCCTGATGTCATGGTCCTCTTCGAAAATGAAGGACTAACAGCAACAGAGATGCCAGGACCTCTACAGGAGGCACTCATCAAATTCCTCCCCATATATCTTAGGGGAAAGAACAGGAGCCCCAATATTTTCTAGGGTCAGGGAGTTTAGTCATATTTAGAACACACGCCTGAATATTTTCATCTAATCAGGGTGGACAGCTTTTGTGATAAGGGAGCTGAGAGGGGATATATTTCACTGGTGGTGCCTTTGATGGAGGAGAGCCTGTTGCTAGGGAAGTATCAGAACTCTGAAGTAGAATTTCAGTTGGAGAAGGGATACCTAGAGGGGCACAAGATGCCACAGTATCCATGAGAAGTATCAAGCAGGGAGCCGCAAGAAGCTTGATTAATGGTGCTGTGGATAGAGTGCTGGACCTGGAGTCAAGAAGATCTGAGTTCAAATCCGACTTCAGACACTTACTAGCTGTGTGACCATGGGCAAGTCAATTAACCTCTATTTGACTCAGTTTCCTCATCTGTAAAATGGGGGTAATATTAGCGCCTATCTCCCCAGGTTATTGTGAAGATCAAGTAAGACAATACTTGTAAAGCACTTAGCACCATGCGTAGCACATAGTAGGCATGATATAATGCTGTTTATTGTTATTACTAAAGACTAGGCCTGGCATTTCACAGGTATAAGGAACTCACAGTGAAGAAACCCCCTCCTCAGAAGTAGATATGCACATACTGTGCAATCGATCGCCTTAGAGAGTTGCCCAGACCACTCAGAGGGTAAGCAACTTGCTCAGATCTATTGATCCAGCCCGTCCTGACCACGTCTCTCATCTCACATCTCCAGCTGCCTATTGGACATCTTGAACTGTACGTCCCATAGGCATCTTAAACTGAACTCATTCTCCCCCTCCCAAGGCTCACCCTCACCCCTCCCACCCCCCGCCCCTGTTTAAGCTCTTCCTCTTCCAGCTTCCATACTGTTTTAGGGGTCACCCTCATCTTCCTCGTCATGTTGGCTCACAGTGCTGGGGTCATCCTCAACTCCTCCCTCTTTCACCACCCAGATCCAATCTGTTGCCAAGTCTTGTCAGTTCTACCTTCACATAATGTCTAAACACATGGCCTCTCTTCCCTCTGCCTCAGCCACCACCCTGGTGCTGGCCCTATCGCCTCACACACGGACTATTGTAATAGGCTGCTGGTTAGTCTCCCTGCCTCAAACATCTACTGTCACCATCCTCCACCCACCTATTAAGTGATTTTCCAAAAGTACAGGTCTGACCACGTCACACCTCACCCCACCCCCAAGCAAATCAACAAACTCCAGGGCTCCCCATTACCTCCAGTATCAAATATAAATCCTATCTGGCTTTTAAAATCCCTCATAACTTATCCCCTTCCTACTTTTCACGCCTTCTTACTTTGTTCTCCTCCAAGTATCACACAACCCAGTGACACTAGCTTTCTTACTGTCCTTGCTGTTCCTCAAACAAGACAATCCATCTCCTGACTATACATGTTCACTAGCTGTCTCCCATGCCTGGAATATTTTCCCTCCTCATCTCTACTTTCTGACTCTCCTAGATTCCTTTAAATTTCAGTTAAAATCCTGCCTTATGGATGAAGGCTTTCCCAGGCCCTCTTAAAGGGCCTGAGATACCTAGCCTCAAATTTACCCTGTATATATCTTGCAGTTCATAGCGTGTACTTGTCTCCCCCATTAAAATGGCAGCTCCTTGAGAACAGAGACTATTTTTTACCTTTCTTTGTAACCTAAGCACTTACTAAGGTACTTAGTAAGCACTTAATAAATGCTTGTTGACTGACTGACACAGGGTTACACTGCCAGAATGTATCAGAGGCAAAACCCAAATCCAGATATTAACTCTGAGGCTAGCTCTCTATTCCTAAACCATTTCTACCTCTTTTGATTACATAAAAGAGTTTTACAGGTTCATGGATATTTGGGGCTAAAAGGAGTTAATTGCAATAAAAACCCTTAAAAATAGCTTTAGTGAAAAGCTTCAAGACAGACAACTTGACAAGTCTGGTGCATGTGTCCATCCAGACAAATGATAGCCAGAAAGTGTTCAGATATAGCTTAGGGAGAAGGGTCCTCAATGATCTTGAAAAAGAGTCCTGAGCCAATTCATCTGGGGACTAGCTGGTACAGACATGGAAGTACAAGGCATAGTGTGGCTTATGCTTCAGAACGGAAGTCCCCAAGTTATCTGGCTTACCAGCGATTCTGGATGGGATAGGGAAATCAGTGGATCAAAACAAAAGAATGGAGAAACAGCCACTTGAGGTCATCCAGAGCCAGAAATTTCCATTCTCTGGGATACAGGGCCCTCTCAGGCCCATGTTTCTGATGCGGAGGCCCAGCTCACATATATCTATGATGTAGGAAGCATTCATCAATGGAAAATCTGACCAACCGCTATCTCCAACAGCAAGACCAGGATTACCAGGGTAAATCTGAGCCCTCTGATTTAGCCACAATAGCAGAAACCCAAGTCTAGAGTCACTTAAGGGACAGAAAATGGCCAGGATGAAGTCCATAGATGTGAAACAATTAAACCATCATCATTCCTGCTAAGAGTGTCTGGAACCAGCCTTATTTGGAGGATTAAAAAAATCTTTGTTGTGAACAGATCCAGCCATTCTGGAGAGCAATTTGGAATTATGCCCAAAGGGCTATAAAAATGTGCGTACCCTTTGACCCAGCAAAACCACTTCTAGGGCTATATCCCAAAGAGATCACACAAGTGGGAAAGGGACCTGTATGTATAAAAATATTTTTAGCAGCTCTTTTTGTGGTAGCAAAGAACTGGAAATCAAGGGGATGCCCATCAATCGGGGAATGGCTGAACAAGTTGTGGCATATGAATGTAATGGAATACTATTGTATTATAAGAAATGGGGAAGATACGGACTTCATAATAACCTGGAAAGACCTACATGATCTGATGCTGATTGAGAGGAACAGAACCAGGAGAACACTGTACACAACCATAGTCATACTGCTTCTGTGATGACTAACTTTTATAGACTTGGCTGTCCTCAGCAATATAAGGCTCCAAGACAGCTCCAAAGGAATTATGATAGAAAAAGCTATCTACATCCAGAGAAAGTACCATGGAGTTTGAATGCAGCAAACTATTCACTCTCTTTTTTTTCTCTTCTTTTTTGGTTTTGTTTCTTCTGTTTCATGATTCACTCCATTGGTTGTAATTCTTCTTTACAACTTGACTATTGTATAAATAAGTTTAATGTGAAGGTATATATAGAATCTATATCATACTACATGCCGTCTTGGGGGGAAGGGGGGTGGGAAGGGAAGAAAACTTGAAACCCAAGAACAAGTAGAACTGAGTGTTGTAACTAAAAATAAAAACAGCTACTTTAAAAAAAAAAAGAATAAATCCTTGTGGACAGGCTCTTTAAAATCAAACCTCCACATCAGATGGACAGACCTAAAGCTAGAAAAAAAGTGGAGGAAATGATTGGGGTGACTCTTAACACAACTCAACCACCTGGGAGAAAAGTAGAAGGGAGGTCCCATTACAAAGAAGGATGTGAAACAGCTATAGCCTGGGATTTCTAACGGTTCCAGGTATAAGGGTTCAAGAGTTCTCTCCCACATCTCCTGAGTGCCTTCTGGGATATGGGGCAAAGCTTCCTGTCCCTCTTCCTTGTTTTCAGACCATTGTTACATGGGACCCCCAGGGTCTATTAATCCTGCTAATTTTCCACATTCCTCTTAACTGATCTGTGAGTTCATCACTTGTTTTGGAAATCTGACTCAACATTGCCTCTTCCCAGCCCCAAACAGCTTGAAACTGATAAGACTCATTAATGTATTCCATGAATAGATTATTACCTTGCCTTAGTGGACAAAAAACTGGCCTTCCTTAGAGTCAGGAAAACCTGGGTTCAAGTCTCCTCTCAGACACATACTGACAGTGTGACCCTGGACGAACAGGTCATTTAACCTCTCGATGCCCTGAGGTAATCATCCAATACTATAAGATAGATAAGATAAAGCATTTAATAAATGCTTGTTATAGACCAGGTATATAAATTGCTAGGAAAGTGCCCTCACATGGGTAGAGGAAGTTCTTCACTGGGCATTCCCTACACAAATAAAGCACAGTTCTAGGAAAACAGCAACATATAAACATTTTAGTGCTCCTTCTTAGTCTACATACATCCCCAAATCAAATGTCAATAGTTCCCCAAAAAGAGACTTCCATTCTCTATTAGTGGTACTGACTACTCAAACATAATCCAACCTACCATCTTACTCCCAGTTTCCCACTGATAAAGGCCACTTACACCTGATCATTTGCAAAGGTACAGGCTGGGTTTAGAAAGCTAATTCTTAGTCTCAAGAAAAGTTAGTGCCATTTCTTTCCATCCCTGAAAAACGGCTGTGTTGGGAAGGATGCCAATCCTACTGGAGGGCAGCGAGTGACTGTTATGAGGATCCAGCAAAGTCCACTGCTGCTAAGTTACCATCCAGGAGGACATTGCCTAAAACTTCTAAAACTGTTTCTCCTACTATTCTCTCCAAAGTAAACAAGAAAGGGGAAGAAGGTTCCAGCTAAAGGGAAGATTGTCTTAGTATTTGCTACATTCCAATGCCTGGTACCCTTTCTGTAGGGTCAGAGATCATAGGATTTAGAGCTGGAAGGTACCTCAAAAGATCATTTAATCAAACCCCCTTTTTACAGAGGAGGAAGTTTATATACAAAGAGCTTAACTGACTGCCCAGCTGAGTCACAGAGGATTAGGTATGTGACTACAATGCAGATCTTTAAGATTCATTTTGATCTCCCAGATTCCCTCACTGTTGCATCTGGATCCAGAGCGGCCCAGGATTTGACTTCAGATGCCTAAAAGAACACAGGCATGACACCTGACTAGTTGACTGTCTCTCCAAGGGGGGTCAAGATCATGGAACATGGAACAACCACATAAGGGAATACCAAGGCACATGAGGCCACTGAAAGCTCAGGGGCTATTCATTCCTATGCTCTCAGTCATACACATAAATCTCACCGAGAACTGGCCCACTTGACATTCATACACTGGCCCTGATTGCATCACTGATCTTACCTAAATTCTGTCCCAACTCTAACCCAGATGCAGGTGGAGTTTCTAGAGATAAAGAGATCCAGCTGTTCTCCTCCATTCAAGAACTTACTACTGATAACAGATTACCTACAGCTGGTATCCATATAGCTGACAAATTAATAAAGAATGTTTATTATATTTATTTTAACACACATGCCTCCCCTGAGTACAGTCAAAACTTTATATTTGCTATATTACATAGAAACATGTAGAACTACGCATCTAAATTATGTATATGGATATGTATATCAAGTCAACCAGCATTTATACAAGTTGATTTGCATTACATATTTTATGTTTATGTGTGAGATATGTATGTTAGATATTAAATTTCTTGGAGGCAGGCACCAGCTCGCATCCATCTTATCTTTTTCATCCTTTACCTAGTTGCTGAACCTAACTAAAAACTATTACACCTGCACGTGGTCCTGTGGAAAGAGAATGGGAAGTCAGGAGAGACTTAAGTTTGAATCTGGCCTCTGACATTTATAAGCTGTGTGATCTAGGATGAGTCACAACTTATGCTTCCCTCAGTTTCTTCATCTGAAAGAGGAAGGTGTCAGATTTAAGGGCCTCTTAAGTCCTTTGCAGCTTTAAATTCTATACATGCATATGTAGAGGGCAGGGGACAGGGAACATTCCTATCAGAAACTGATTTTAAGACCTACTGCACAAGCTCGGTGGCGCAGTGAGTCAGGAGGACCTGAGTTCAAATCTAGCCTCAGACACTTGACATACTAGCTGTGTGACCTTGGGCAAGTCACTTAACCCCAATTGCTCTGCCTTCCCTCCTCCAAAAGAAAAATTTAAAAACTCAAGAACATGTAAAACTAAGTGTTGTAAACGAAAAATAAAAAAAATCTAATTAAAAAAAGACCTACTGCACATCATTTTGGAAAAATCTCAGTAATAGTTAATCATATGAGAGTGGTTTTGAGTTTGGAAATAACTGGTTGTTCAGAGTAAGTCTGCTGAATAAAATATGTGATCAAGCTGAGGAAATTCTACTAGTCAAAACTAAGGTGTGATTATTAATGCAACAAAACTATCGTCCTTATGTGTCTGGCTCTGAAGATAATTACCACAGAGCAGCTTGAGCAGTGACAGTACACTATTAGCTAACATTTGCTTAGCATTTTAAAGTTCTCAAAAAGACTTTTAATGTGCATTATTTTATCTGAGCCACACAACAACCCTTTGAAGTCAGTGTTAGAGGCACTATTGTAAGTCGGGATTCAGGGAGGTAAAGAGCCTTGACTATGGGGTTACACAGCTGGAAAATATCAGAGATGGATTGGACCTCAGGTCTTCCTCACTCCAAGGTCAGCACTCCATCTCTTATGCCATACTGTCTCCATATATACAATGAAATAAGGAAAGGAGATAATCATTTATGAAACACCTCCTATGTACCAGGCACTGTGCTAAGGACTTTACAAATATTATTTCATTTGGTCCTCACAACAAACCTACAAGGTGCTATCATTATCCCCAGTTTATAGATGAGAAATTGATGTGGCATTTAAGTGACTTGCCCATGGTCACACAGCTAGTAAGTGTCTGGGGATGAATTCGAATTCAGGTCTCCTTGACTCCAGGCCCACTGTTCTATCTACTGCACCATCCAGCTGCCTATGCATGACTGGAATATGGATAGTCTCCCCAAGATGTCTGCTTGGGGTACAGAAGGATGCAGCACTCATTTGGCCATATAAGTTCTCGTAACCTCATAAAGAAACAAAAATACCATTTGATTCAAGAAGCTATCTAATTCCAAACTCTCTAGAAGTCCAAGACCATAAAGTCTCCTAACATTATATTCAATCGACTTTATTTCTTCTAGAATGTTAATTTTCAACTCACTGTGTTAGCAAGTCTATGCATATTCAATAAAATTTGACACTCAACTTTCATAAAGCCCATTTGAAGACTGAACTCATAATTCTATAATGATTTCTAGATTAAAATGTTCTTTGTGAAATGGTTTCAATATTCATTCTTTTTACAAATTGCACAATTTAATGTTCAATTCTGTGGGATTAGTTCATTGAGAGAACAGTAATAAATTCCATGGGTATGGAGTAATTCCAGTTATACCCTTTGTTTAACTTTAAAAGTTCTATGATCCTCCAAGTTGCTGGTAGAAAAGCATCACTGCAGTGTCCTCTCTCTGTTTATGAAATGAACAATCCATAGGGAAAAAAACCTAAGCTCCCTGTCTCACAATTCAATGCTCCATCTTCAAGTTGGCACACTCAAATCCACTTTTATGCATGGGGTGGGGGGAGGAGGTGGAGTACTCATTTGTGTTGTAGGGGCTGAAAATGGACTCGGGAGAAAGGCTGCATCATTCAGTGACAGGCATCATCTATAATGGGACGGCTTCTTATGGCATTATCGTTCCTTTTGATACTGGATAGTTTTTCCAAGACAACCAAAAGCCAAACTTTCACGTATTTGTATCATGCCAAACATAAGTATGAGAAAATAATAGCCCATTAGTTCTACTATGTAACTTAAATGTCAGGTTGATTTTTTTTAATCATCTTTACTTCTGGGAAGCCTGTCTTTCCCGCCACCCCCCCAAGCACTATGTAATTAGCTAGATGGCACAATGCATAAAGTATCATACTTGCAGTGCAAATCCTGCCTCAGACATTACTAGCTTTAAGATACTGGGCAAATCCCTTACCCTCTCTCATCTCATTTTCTTCATCTATAAAATGAAGATGATAATAGCACTTACTTTGCAAAGTTGTTGTGAAGATTAAATGTAAAGCATTTTGGAAACCTTAAAACACTTTATAAATGCTAGCTTACTATTATTATTAGATGTTGGTAAAAAAAAATGTGCTTTCCTTGTAGTTTATAGACTCTGAGATAGTTTGTGTGGTGGAAGATGGGGAAATGAAGATGAAAATCTTTTGAGGTGCCTTCCAATATTGTGTTTCCAAGACAAAACATGAGTAATGATGTTACTAGCCCACATTTACTGTGCTTTTTATTACAGCATTGTAAAATGTTTTATTTGTTCAGTGTCTCTTAGATAGATATGACTTCAGAGAATGTGTATCTATGTGAAAAGGAGTAAATTTCACTAAAGATTTGACTGTATTTTTTCCAAGTAATGCACCACAAAATTAAAAACCTCAGCATAGAATTTATACAGAATTCATCTACACCTGTTTGGATGATGGCCAATAGGCCAGATCAGCTCTAGCTGGTTCACAGACACAGACTAAGTTGAGGACAAGTCTACACTGACTAGAGAAGAGGATGGTTTTTGAGCATTCTTCATCCAACTGCACCCAACCGCCTCTCGAGCTGAATTTTTCTATCACCCAAGTGATGTGTTATTTGTCTGGTTGGTTCATTTGTTCCCCAGGTTATCTGTCCCCTTAGCCACCTCTTGTTAAGAAGTTGTCGGGGCCGCTAGGTGGCGCAGTGAGGAGAGCACCGGCCCTGAAGTCGGGAGGACCTGAGTTCAAAATCTGGCCTCAGACACTTGACACACTTACTAGCTGTGTGACCTTGGGCCAGTCGTTTAACCCCAATTGCCCTGCCTTCCCTCCTTCAAAAAAAAAAGTCCTCTCCCCTCTTCCCTTCGGGCTATGTAGAACTAATGAAGTCTCCGTATAATAAATAATCAGATTGATTAGTTCTATGATAGCTGATTTTAGGACATAGATTTAAAATTGGGATGGAAATTAGCAGTCACCTAGTCCAGCTCCCTCACTTTACAAACAAGGAAACTGAAGCCCAGAGATGTTGAGCGGTTTGCCTAAACTGGAACAGGTAAATGCATAGTGCACCTGGGATCTGAACCACCAAGCACCCTGACTTCAAATCCAATATCATCCGTACTCTTTCCATGGCACCACACTAGCCCCTCTTAATGTTGCAACCCTGAGAATCATTACTGGGTATGAAGATGGCCCAAAGGACCAGACAGACTTTGCTATGATCTAGTTCAGAGGTTGACAGTACCTCTTTGTAGCAATGATACAACATACTGTAGAGGTCAGGAATAGACTACTTCCATATTTGCCAGGTGACTTGATGGGAACTGGAGACTAGCCTATACCTTTACGCTGCATCTAAACATGGTCCACAGGACTAGTTGAAAATGAAAAACTGTCAAACCTATGTTTAAGCACCATAGAACCAAAAAACAAAAATTTTTTTAAAAAAACCATGTTTGTTTGGTTTGGGGGCTGGGGAAGAAGGGAGAGTTGGCAGGGTAGGGGATAGAGTTGATTTGTGTATTTATCAATGCATGGAGACCCAGCTTTAGAATTAAGGAAATGGCTGGGATGAGAAGGTGGTAGGCAGGAAACAGCAAGGCCCTGCCACTGTAAACCCTACCTAGCAGCATGACCTTGTGGAAATTTGCCCAGTTTGTTTTGTGAAGGTCAGCCAATCCTATCTAGTGTCCTCCAAAAGTGCTCCTCACAGGATCGGGCTCATCGCAGTTATTTTAAGAGCAATGAAAGGGCTCAAGTTTTACTCCTCCATGCACATCTTCTCCTGATGGGTTTGGGAGAGAATTGTGTAGATGAAAATTGCTTCACATTTTACTTGAGAACCCATAAATATTCAAAACTCTTTATGGAAGTTTGGTTCAAAATAAAATGTCTGACAATATCCAGGTGATTGTCCACTGTCCAATATCTGCCAAAACGTTAGAAAGATAATTTTCATCCCTCCGAGAGAAGGAAGGGGGAAAACATGTACAGTAGAAGATAAAACAGCAACCTCCATGATTCTCCTGTGTGTTAATAAAATAAATGTTGAATTTGATCTTGGGGAGGCATCTGTTCTAAATCCTTACTCTGACGTGATAACTTAAAAAAAACAAACAAGTAAAATTTAATTTGCTCATAAAGCTCATTTTGTGTTTAGGCTTCTACATGTAATAAAAATAATGGGTATGAGTCAAGGCAGTAAAACCATCTCTGTTTCCTAGTATATTAAATCTTTTCCAGCTTCATGTTCAGCATTTGACACCGTGAATTAACTTGTAAAATGGTCACGTTAATTAGTATGGAGAAACCTAAAACTCTGTATGTGTGAAACTGTTGGCATTCACTTTGTGCTGATTCTAACATTCAAATGCCATAGAACTTTATATTTTTTCCATATCCCTTTCTTTCCTAGACTAAGCGCCTTCAGGGCATAATGCAGCATTCAGAAGCTTCATGTGGAATTCCCTGAGCATGATGGGACGCATTTCCTCTGTACCTCATTTCTTTAACATTTTATTTTAGAGTCAGCTAGGTAGTACAGTAGATAGAGCACTGTGCCTGGAGTCAGGAAGTCCTGAATTCAAATCTGTCCTCAAACACTTACTAGCTGTTTGACCCTAGGCAAGTCACTTAACTTCTGCTTGCCTCAGTTTTCTCAACTGTGAAATGGGAGGATAAGAATAGCAACTACCTAACAGAGCTGTTATGAGGATCAGATGAGATAATATTTGTAAAGCACATGACTGGCACATAGTAGATACCTAATAAATGCTTGTCCCCTTTCCCTCTCTTAGTAGACAATAGCCAGACTTCAACAACTAGCCACTCATTGGTCCTTTATATCTGTATTCTTTTTAAATTTTTAATTAATTTTTTTTAATTAACTAGAACTAACATTTATTTTTTCACTCTCACTTCATGGAAGAGAAGAGGAGACCAAAAAAAAAAAAACCCCTTCTAACAACCGTGCATAGACAAGAAAAGAAAATTTCCACGCTAACTGCATCCAAAAGCATTTGTCTCATTCTGTCTATTTAATCTATCACCTTTATGCCCGGAAGTGGGTAGCAGTAGGAGACCCTTAACTGAGGACCTAGGTTATGCTGATCAGAAACCCAATTAGATCGCAAGACTGAGGCAAGAAGTTTTCTCACAATTCCCACAATTGAATAAAGTTTTCTTACAAGATAGACGTTGGAAAAGACCAATAAGTGAATAGAAAGGGAGGGGAGCTAGCTCCACAACTGAGTCACAAGATAGAGTGAGTGTGGTTCACTCAATTTCCACTACCACTTGCTATTCCAATCTCCCCAATTCCCTCACAACCTTCATCATTAGTCTTCTGGAATCATAATTGGTCATTGTGTTGATCAGAGTTCTTATATTTTTCAAAGTGGTTGGTTTTTACAATGGTGCTAAAGGATAAACTGTCCTCTTGGTTCTGCTCACTTCACTCTATCAGTTCATACGAGTCTTTCCAGGTTTCTCTGAAACCATTCCCTCCATCATTTTTTATGGCACAATAGTATTTCATTATATTTACATACCATTTTTGCCAAATGGCTACTTTGATGAAGCTACTGACCAGCTATGCCAACGTTTCCCACTTACCCACACCCTCTCTCTCTCCCCTCTCTCCGCCCCAAATATCTTGCTTTTGGAAATTGCATATTTTGCATATACTTTTATATATGGATCTTTTGTCTGCCATGATTGAAAAGCTCCTTGAAAGCTAGCACTGTTTCTTTTTTTTTGTATTTTTATCCCTAACTCCTAGCATAGTGCCTGACATAGAGTAGGCACTTAATACATATTTGTTAGATTGGCTCACTCTAGACACAAAGTCTAGTCTTTGCTCATTTACTACAGAAACCAAATATAGGCTGGAATGCAAGCAGAGGTAGAACCACAGTGAATAGGGGAATTAGGAATTAGGAAGGTTTTTAAGATACCTTACATGTAAATGTAAGTGGTCACGAAGCGCACTAATTCAACATTATCTCAGTCTTCACAACAATCTTATGTGATACGTAATAACAGCTGACACTCCTGCAGCAGTTTATGGCTAAGAAAGCACTTTCCCCATGATCACTTTTGTACCTCACAAAAATCCAGTTGGTCAGTTAGATGGTACAGAGCATCATCCTCATTTTGTTGTTGTTCAGTCGTGGCCAACTCTTTGTGACCCCAGTTGGGGTTTTCTTAGCAAAGATATAGCATTTGCCATTTCCTTCTCCAGTTCATTTTACAGATGAGGATACTGAGGCAAACAAGGTTCAGTGACTTGCCCAGGGTCACACAGCTAGTATGTGTCTGAAGCTAGATTTGAACTCAGTCTTCCTGACTCCAGGCCCAGCACTCTATCTAACCACTGCACCACCTAGCTGCTGAGGCCAATAGAGACTAAAGTGACTTGCACAAAGTTGTGCCAAAGGCAAAAAACAAACCCCAGTCATTACCAAAGGTCCCAACTGCCCTAAAGGGCATCTAATAACAAGGGCTTATGGAAAACACTTTAAGCCTATATTGGATTGCATGCCATCTTGGGGAAGAAGGGGGAGAAATTTAAAACCTATGGAAGTAAATATTGAAAACTAAAAGTAAATAAACTTATTAAAAAAAAAGAAAACACTTTAAGGTTTGTAAAGCTATACACACACACACACACACACACACACGTCTCATTTACTATAACAACATCATGAGTTCTCTTACTATCCCCATAAATAGAAGGCATCATGCCACTCTTTAAATTATTTCATTACTTAAAAATTTTTTTAATAGAACAACATTGTGGGGTAGTAGGAAGAAAACAGACTAGAAGTTAGAAAACTTCTAGTCCCTAATCAATAAACCTCATTTGTGATCCCTAAGTTTTCTCATACCTAATAATAATAATGACTTACATTTCAATAACACTTTAAAGTTCACACAATTATTTCCTCATTATCTCAGTTTCACAGATGAGGAAACAGAGGCTCAGAAACGTGTGCCCAAAGGCACACTGCTAAGAAATGTTCAAGCCAGTACTCCAACGTCCTGACTTCAGGCCCACGGCTGCTTCTGCTATGTCACATTGTCTCCCCATGTAAACTTAAGGAGTTGAACTAGAATGTCTTAAAATTCCCTTCCAGCTCTAAGGTCCTGTTTGGATGGGTATGGATTTATTCACCAAATCCTGGAACACAAATGCGAAGAAATGTTTGTTATGATTGTTTGACTTAGCTTTCCTGGTATCTGGTGATTTTGTTTTATTTAACATATACTTGGCAATAGTCTGTTTTAAAAAGTTGGGTTGTAAAATACTGAATCATCTGGACAGCAATCTCCTGAGCGAATTAATTAGGCTGAACTGGGTGAAAAGACAGCCACGTCCTGTGCTCCAGGAGTAACAAGCTGGTTTTTCAGATGAGAGAGAACAGAAGTAGAGAGAGGTTGGTTCCCTCAGATGGTATAGCATAGCTAAGAACTGAGAAGAACTTTGTTCCTTTTCTCCAAGACTAGGAATAATCAGGCTGCATGAACTATATGAGACATTTACTGTTATGCAAACTGATATAGCTACCAATTTAACTAATTAGCAGCTGAGAACAGGCTAGGGCCAACAGATAACAGCTACGAAAAAATCTAAGACAACCAGGGTAGCAATAGAAAATTTTAAATAAATCAAATTAAAGGGCTTTGAACAAAATCAATGCCACAAGAACAAGAAAGGAAGCTATCATAAAAAAACTTAACATCAAATATTACCGATAAAAAGTCTGATATTTAAGGTATGTCAAGAAATAATGCAAATATGTGAGACCAAGAACCAAATAAAGTGGTCAAAGGATAAGAACAAAGTTTTCGAAATGAAAAAAAATACTGTTAACTATCATATAAAAGATAAGTCCAAATCACTAATTATAGAAGAAACACAAATTTAAAATAACACACATGGGCAAAGATGGTAAATGACAGAAATGCTTGAAGCCAACAGTCATAATAAATGCTTGAAGAGCTGAGAGGATATAGTATACTGATGTAATGTGAATGAAGCTATATGTATTGGTCTAAACATCTAGAAAACAACTTGAAATTGTGTTATGTTATAACTATAATGTCTATCTATACTCTTTGACCCAGAGAGTCCTCTACAGGTAATACTCAGTAGTACCTCAAGGAGATCAAAGACAGAAAGGCTAGATAGAAGTCAGTCTCTCTCTCTCTCTCTCTCTCTCTCTCTCTCTCTCTCTCTCTCTCTCTCTCTCTCTCTCTCTCTCTCTCTCTCTCTCTCTCTTTCTCTCTCTCTCTCTCTGTGTCTCTGTCTCATACATGTACATATATTTATATATGTATACACACATGAATATATGTACATGCAGTGTGTATACATATATGCTCAGAGAGATTGCAGATATAGATGTAGATGTTATTGATACAGACAATGTGGATGTAAATGATATCTATATCAAAGAGCATAGATATAGATATGGGTATTGATCTTGATATCAATCTTTCTCAAAATTGATCTTGAAACTGACCTTGATCACAAAATCAATCAATCCATCAATTTATCTATATCTTGATTTTCTCAGTCTTGATTGGTGGTCTCAGGGATATTAATGATACCATATATTGATCTTGATATTATGTGTGTATATATAAAAAAAAATTTTGTTCTGTCAAAACAATGTTTTGGGATCTTTGATCATTTTTTATATTGAGATTTTTTATTTTTAGTTTACAACACTCAGTTCCACATGATTTTGAGTTCCAGATTTTCTTCCTTCCCCTCCCCCGCTCCTTCCCCAAGACGGCATGGAATCTGATATATCTTCTACATGTAACTTCACATTGAACTTATTTACACAGTCGTCGAGTTGTAAAGAAGAATTATTTGATCGTTTTTTAAAATGCTTTACAGTTAATTTATAAATGGCAGAAAAAAAAGACCCCAACAACTTGTGAACTACAGCCTAAAGACAGATATGACAGTAACTGTGGGCTATTGCCAAGGTCTCCAGAGTCTCAGAAAGAACATGATTTCCAGAGGGGAGCAAACAGTTGGTGCAGACATTATAGACAAATGGAAAACAAGAAAGGGAAACCTCTAGAAACGTATGAATGAGGTTATTCATAACTTGACCACTATTAATTAGGGTTAGCTTTAATAAATTAATTGATTAATCTGATAGGGCAATAGGCTTCACTCAACCTAGTCAGGCCATTTAGGACCAGTTTCTAGACAAAAATCTTTAATTATCAAAATGGTTACAAATGAAAAAAAATGCTATTAGAGTCACTACTATTGTCTCAGCTTTTAGTTAGGATAGTGAGGCATGAAGAACACTTCATTCTATAAAGCAGCCCCAAAGCCTATGATCACCATGACAATGGCTTGGATGAGTCTCTCAAAAATAAGGAAGGTATACCATGTGAACACCACTGGGGCCCTACTTCTGGCTAAACTATTTTGTCTGGCTTGGTTAGATGTCGTCAGGTAGAACACATCCTTGCCTGATCCCTCCCAGGAAATAATGGAAGATAATTGGCTCCATAGGCTATCTGAATAAATGCCAAGACAGAGATATAGCTCTTAGTCATCATTGTGATTACTGCTGGAATCATGAAAGGGATCGTTTTAGTCAAAGCTGTGTACAGAGCTGACTTTGGGTTATCTAGCAGGTATGCATGAAAGACTGGTAGCCTTGCTGGGACCACAGTGAACTTCTTGCAACAGCATCCTTGACCAGACATGAGAAGCCCTGGTCTCAGAAGGAAGGAGGGGCTGTTCTGAAGAGGATTCCTAGGACACAAGAGGTGTCTACCTTCTATATAATCAAAATTTTCATAACAATATATTTTGTGATGATAGTATAAACCTCAAAGCTTCTTAAGAGTATGACTTTTCTTCCCCTGAATTTCTATTTCCAGTGCTTAGCATAGTGCCTAGACATACTATGCACTTAATAAATTTTTTATCAACCATCATCTATCTATCTAGCCATCTAAAACATGGAGGCAATGTAATGTGGGGAAAAAAAAGGCACATGCTGCCTTCTTTGGACATGCCCTTAAATTGTATTAAAAATACAATTAGCCTTCTGCTGTGGCTGCCGTTGGGGCTACGCGCCGCAGCCATGGCCATCTGATACCCCATGGCCGTGGGCCTCAACAAGGGCCACAAAGTTACCAAAAACGTTTCGAAGCCGCGACACTGCCGCCGCCGTGGGCGCTTGACCAAACACACCAAGTTTGTGAGAGATATGATCCGGGAAGTGTGTGGATTTGCCCCTTATGAGAGGCGTGCCATGGAATTGTTAAAGGTCTCTAAGGATAAGAGAGCCCTTAAGTTCATCAAAAAAAGGGTGGGAACTCACATCCGGGCCAAGAGGAAGAGAGAGGAGCTCAGCAACGTCCTAGCTGCCATGAGGAAGGCTGCTGCCAAGAAGGACTAAACTGGACCCTGCCAATCTTTCCCACTTACCCAATAAAGATTTGACAAATAAAAAAAAAATACAATTAGACCACAAATAGATACTTAACCCCAATAAAGGAGAGGTCTGAATTATTAACTTACCTGGATTCTTCAAGTTTCACCAGGGCGAGTCTTCCTCCATTAATGTAGATTACATTCCTGCTGCAGTAGGCAGTCAACAAAAGTGCAGCCAACCTAACAATGAGGCTGTCTAAGTTTAACTAGGGCGCACCTCAGATGACCAACACAATAGTCCACCACTAGTCACCACATTGGAAGCTTTTCCAGCTTGATAAGATCTGTCAAAGTTTGCATTCACACTGTTGGCATAGCTTTCAAGAGTCAAAATCACCTGCATATCATGATGAGGCACTGAAGTAGGCCTTCAATCTTTATATAACAATGTAAAACCCACCAACATACCTTAGAGCTATTCAATACATCCTAAGAAACTCTGAGGGTCTTTCCCTTCCAGATTGATTCTTTTGTGAAGGCAAACTAGGCCACCTTTTGCCTCAATTCTTACCTAGCCTTTAATTAGTGGGCCTTGCCTCGGACAAACTAAGACCTAGGAAGGACCTTAAAAAGGCCAAGGTCTCCCACTGCGTCCTGGGCCATCCTATGCCTTGCCACTGGACTCTGGAGAAGAGAGTGAGGCTGATGACTGCACAGCTCTGCCTCATTTAAATCCAATTCACTTGCAAATCAAAAACACCTGCCTGATGGAGAGTGACAAACCACAAGCTCTGTTGTTAGCCAGCCTTGCTGCTTTGTCCTGGATGGTGCACAAAGTGACAATTTAGGCAGATGTAAGAATTTTCCCTTCTCAACTGAAGATCCCCAGTCCTTATTCCTTCTGGGTTACGGTGGCTGGATTTCATTCACCTTTTCCCTGTCTCAGGATGGAGTTAGCATGTACACCGCCCTATGATCTACAACAAGGCTGGTGATTTCTGAAGAGTCTTTTCTGAGACTGCGATGAAATGCATGCACCCCTTTTCATGAATCCTTTCCATTCCCTTCATACTCAACAACTAGTGCCCAACCAGGCAAATTGTCTTTAAGCTTTGAAGAGCCTAAAGAATAACAAAATCTAAAAATAACAGCTAACATTTATATAGTGCTCTTACTATGATCCAGGCAGTGTGCTAAGCCCTTTACATTTATTATTTCATTTGATTCTCACAACAGTCATGGGAGATAGGTGATATTCTCGAGATAAAGAAACTGAGGCAAACGGAGGTTAAGTCAGGACAACATTGTACACGGTAACAGCAATATTGTATGGTGACCAACAGTGAATGACTTAGCTATTCTCAATAATACAATGATCCAAGACAATTCCAAAGGACTTGTGATGAAAAATGCTATCCACCTCCAGAGAAAGAATTGATGGAGTCTGAATACAGATTGAAGCATCCTATTTTTCACTTTATTTTGGGTTTTTTTTCTTTTCTTTTTCTCTTGTTTTCGGTCTGTGGTCTATGGAAATGTTTTGCCTGACTATACAGGTATAATCTATATCAAATTGCTTACCCTCTTAAGGAGGGGCTAGGGAAGGAGAGGGAATTTAGAACTCAGAATTTTTTAAAAGCATGTTAAAAATTGTTTTTGAATGTAATTGGGAAAAATTAAATTAAAAAAAAACAGAAGCTAAGTGATTTGCCAAGGAGGCACATAGCTAGTATATGTCTGAGGTTGGATTTGAACTTAGACCACCTTCATGATTCCAGATTTTGATTCCACTCTAGCCACTGAGATACCTAGCTGCCTCAGACACTAAAAACACAAGAGGTGGACAAAATTTTGCAGCTTTTAGCAGAAGTTCATTTAGTATAGCAAAGCCTATGTCCCCATTATATGGTAATAAACACATGGAACTTAAGAACTGGTATAGACTGAAATATGTAAAGAAGTTTAACGAGGTGATATTCACAAGCATATCTGTGAATGATGGATTAATATATACTACATAAGTTAATGTCATAGAAATCAACCCATTCTTCTTCCTGTCTCACAAACATACAGCTGTCCTACAATATCCTTGTAGAGAATGCAGATCAATGGTTCGAAGGCAGGGGGATATGGAGCCAATTCTTACAAACTAAGAGAGAGCTGATTGTTAAATTTTCTGGGTGAGCATTTATACCTCAGAAATCAGAAAACACTAAAAATCAGTGTTTACTGTTTTATTTTCTCAACTTAAGAAAGTGATGAGGGAAATGTTAACAATGCAGATTAAATTTAAGTGTGTCATCTGCACATTTTAAGGGGAGAACCAGTAGTTAACCATTTACCAGCACGCTGAGGGTTGAAAGCATCATTCTGACAGATGATAGCATTCTCACATTCTTAAATAGTCAAACAAGCAGTTTATTGATAGAATTTGTCATTTTTAACTGGTCCTTTTGATATCCTATAGTCACAGCTTGCTATCTCCAAGACTTTAGAGCTAATTACCTCAGATGCTTTCTCATGTTTTAAATCCATTTGATCAGATGGAATGGTGCTCACATTGGCATATTGCATTATCAAAGATCCACGAAGGAAACGGTTGTTGGTCAGTTCCAAGTTAAGTGTTCCAGCTCTTATAACTAGCCACCACCACCAATGATATTGCCTTCATGGCTACCTCTCCATAAGGAGGGGATTTCAAAAGAGTCATTTTCTACCTTTCATCTATTTGAAATCTCTGCATTCTGTCCTCTCCTTTTCTATTCAAGGATGTAATTAAAGTAAAAAAAGTCCAGAAAATCCCCTTCCAATCAATAATTCAAAAAGTTGGTCCCCTGTGACATTTTTTCATTATAACTCTTCAGGTCAGGAGTTAATGAATTCTCTAGGATGGAGCTCCCTGCTGGGATTCTAAAGTATAATTAATGTACTCCTTGGGTAATTATGTATTTTTTAATTATCCTCTTTTTTCCTAAGCAGGCTGGAGGACTTGTTTATAAATAAAAGAAAGCATTACAGGACTGTGAACCATGCTTTGCAAAAAGGGGATTCAAATGAGGGAACAAAGTGCAGTGCCAAGAGACTGTTGGGATATTCGCTGAGTCAAGAAAGATTCATTTAAGAAGGGGTGATAATAGTTCAATCATCTATTAAAAATTCCTGACACGATGTTTCAGTGCCATAATGAATACTACTGAGAAATCAGTCTATTCAGAGGGGTTTTCTCACTCTCTTTTTTTTGTCAATGTTGGCAGCATGCTTTTCTCCCTGGGCACCAGAGAACCCTTGGAACACATTCAATCATCCCACCCTGGGTAAATTTCTTTCAGTTATAGGTACCTATTATTTTGTCACAGCTACAGTATAACCATGGGATTCAACCAAGTTCAGAATGACTCCTATGAAGGGCCATTGGTTAATCTGGCTCTAAGGTAGCAAAGGAGTGAAAAGAATATTGAATTTTCAAAGCTCCTTCACTTCCTAGAAAATATGACCTTGTGGGTCAAGTTACATCTTTTCTCTCAGTCTTAGTTTCCATAATAGAGACACGATAATATATGTACTACCCACCTCAAGGCAGCTTGGAATAGAGGACCAGCCTTGTCGGAAAGACCCAGATTCAAATCCCATCTCTAACACACACTGTGTGACCATGAGCATCTCACTGAGCTTCTCCATGACCCAGGAAGCTAAGATTCTGTGTTACAGATTAGTTGCATTGGTAAAGGGATTGTCACACTGGGCATTCCCTACACTGATGAAATAGCAAATCCATATTTAATAAAAATCCATTTGCTACCTACCTCACCAAGATGCTATGAAGATGAAATAATATATGTGAATGTACAGTATAAACAGAAGCTATTGTTACTAGTGTGATAATCTAGGTGACAGGTAGGTGACTGAGACTGTAGTCAGGAAGATCTGAGTTCAAATTCAGTTACACATACTAGCTGTGTGACCCTGGACAAGTCACTCCACTTCTGCCTGCCTCAGTTTCCTCAATTGTAAAATGATGATAATAAAAGCACCTACCTCCTAGATTGTTGTAAGGATCAAATGAAATAATATTTCTAAAGTACTTAGCACAAGTCTCAGGTCCTTATTCTAATCTTGCCTTCCTTCTCTTGTCACCAAGACATTGCTCAAACTATTTGGAATAGACTTACCTCCTTCCTTGTCTATCTGTTCAAGCTTATGCATTCTTTTAAACTCCACTTAAGATACTACTTTCTCCATGAAGACATAATTGTTCTCCCCTCCCATCCCACAAACCCTGCCGTGATTCTCTTTTCTCAAATTTCCTTGGCTCTCCTTTGTCACTCTTATATTTTGTGTTCTACCATACTTAATTGCGTATGTGTTGGATTCCACCACTTAGGGCTATATAATTGAAATTTTTCTTTTTAACCTGGGGAAAAGTCAGTTGAAGGCAGGAAGAAGTGGGGCAGTGCAATGGACAGACTACCTGTAGTTGTAGTCAAACTAGGAAAGCGAATGGTCTAGTCTCACTCCTAAGGGAGACAGGGGGGATTGTAAGCTTCTTATGGGTAAGGACTCATGCTTCTTTTTGTATCTGACATCTAGTAGGTATTTGATTGATTGATTGAAAGGTAGGGTTAGGAGAAGGGTACAAGAGTATGGGACACTGGAACTGGTGGCTGTGCCACATTACCGTGGGTCAGTAGAGGACCACAAGGCAAGGCGCGTGGACAGATATATGTTACAGAAAATAGGGAGTGTGCCCTGCTGAGAGGAAGCACACACCATATCTCACTCAGGGAAGTATGTTCCACTGGATGGAAGTTGATGCCCTGGATCAAAGCTCTGTCCCACCTGGAGTTCTGCTACTACAACATTCCTGAGTCTCCCTGACCTGTAGACCATAAATTACTTGAGGGGAGGATATTTGTATTCCCAGAATCCAGCGCAGTGCCTTGATTATAGTAGGCACTTAAGAAATGTTTATTGAATTTAATTGAATAACTGCTTGATGACTAGATAAATGGACAAAAGAAAAAAAACAATAAAATAACCTTCTTTCTTTCCTGACATAGCCAATGACTAAGTGAGCATGGTAGTCTATTGTCTCCAGTTCCCTGACCATATTATTGAGAAGACAGTCCTTTAATTAATAAAATGTATGAACCAGAAAAATTGGAATTTTGCCCAATTTTTCTGTAAAGTAGAATTTGGTATAAGGAAGTTCTGCCTTGAGCACTGAAACTAAGGGAACCAAGTAGTGTTACAAGAAGGTGCACTGTGTTCTGAGTGATTTTGTCATCATTCCCTTTCTGTATGCTATCCCCACAAGGAAGTAGGGCTGTGTGGGGGAAGGGGTAGGGACGGGAGGAGACAATTGTGGTATTTGTTTGATCCACTCCTCAATTACTCCACCACCGTATGTCTTTTGTGCTGTGCTTGATGGGTCTTCAGGGCAGGGGTACGGGATCAATTCACTAGAAGGGATGAGTCTGAGATGGCACAATAAGCCAGATACACTCCAACAGCTTCATATTGTGAAGATATTTGGTCTGAGATTCCTCCCCATCCCTTTAAAGGTATACGTTATTCTATATGCGAACTTGGTTCAGACCATGACTCCCTTGATTCCTTCTGGAAGGCTACCCCGGCAACAATCTTAAAGCTGGCAATTTCTCCACTTCTACAGTTTTCTCTAATTGGCGAATCCATCCTCATTTGAGAAAGCACCCACAGCAGCCAAGCTTACTCCCAACCTTGCTTAACCAGTGAATCTCTAGGCTCCCCCTAGATTTTTCCCATCCTCCACAATTACCTCCCAATATCCTCCCCTTAAGCTCTTGACTTCCCTTTTCTGTGCTTTCTTTGCATTAGAAAGTAAGCGCCTAGACAACAGATATTATCTTGGCATTTGCTTGTATTTGCGTTCCCAAGGCTTAGCACAGTGCCTGGCACAGAGGAAGAACTTGATAAATATTTTGTCAATGGAGCTATTTAACTTTTTCACTATCTCCATACCATCCATGGAGGATTTGTTACTGAAAGACAGAATTTACCTCGTTATTAGGGAGTTCTTCCCATGAGGGGATACTAGAAATGGCCTCCCAAGACTGCCTTAGAGTAAGGTGCCAACGTAGCATAGCATTTGCTCAGCTCTGCAGAGATGTTCTCTCATTAAACATCTGCAATATAAACCACTCCATTTTGTTCTCATTTTGTCTCTATAAGCAAATAAGATCTTTGCTAAATAATGCATTACTTAGTCCAAAAAGGAACATTTAGTAATCTAAGTATCAGCCTCAGAATGGCACCTGCAAGAAGTTTGGCTAGTTGACTCACCCTTCCCTCCTTCAAAGGAAGATGAATTAAGAAGGGAGTCTAGTGTTATATAGCAAATGATGTCACAGAATCATAGAAATGGAGAGAATTTTATCTAGTCTAATCTTTTCACTTTACAAAAGAGAAAAATGTGTCCCAGAGAGGTTGTGACTTGCTGAAGGTCATATTGCCAATTAATTAGTGGGAAAGCTGGGAATAGAATACGTACCTCAAGACATCTAAAGCTAGGTGGTGTGGTGGATTTGCAAAGCATTGGACTTAGAGTAAGGAGGAAAACCTCAGTTCAAATCTAGCCCCAGATACTAGCTAAGTGACCCCTGGGCAAGTCACTTAGCTTCTATCTACCTGTTTCTTCATCTGTAAAATGGAGAGTAGTACTTACCTCACAAAACTGTTGTGAAGATCAAATGAGTTATTGAGCTTAAACAACGAATTAATATTTATAAACTTTAAATGCTAGCTTACATGTATGTGTGTGCATATATAAAATTTCCACCCCAATTATGCAGCAAAAACAATTTTTAACTTTTTTTTAAAGTTTTGAGTTCCAAATTTTTTCCCTCCCTCCCTCTTTCCCCTCCCCCCAACACTAAACAGATATAGGTTATACATGTGGAATCACGTAAAACATTTCCATATTAGTTATTTTGTACAAGAAGACTCAAATCAATGATAAAGAATAAAAGAAATAAAGTGAAAAATAGCATGCTTCAGTCTGTGTTTGAACGATATCAGTTCTTTCTCTGGAGGAGGACAGAATGCTTCATCATTAGTCCTTTGGGATTGTCTTAGAATTCCATTGTGTTACTGAGAAGAGCTAAGCCATTCACAGTTCTGTATTGTACAATGTTGCTGTTACTGTGTACAATGTTCTCTTGGTTCTGCTCACTTCACTTTGCATCAGTTCATGTAAGTTTTTCCAGGTTTTTCTGAAATAATTCTACTCATCATTTCTTATAGCACAACAATATTCCATAGTACATAGTACAAAGTCATATACTACAGCTTATTTAGCCATTCCCAAATTGATGGGCATCCCTTTGATTTCCAATTCCAAAAGAGCTGCTATAAATATTTTTGCACAAATAGGTCCTTTCCCCTTATTTTTTTAATGTCTTTGGGATAGACACCTAGTAGTAGTATTGCTGGATCAAAGGGTATGCACAGTTTTATAGCTCTTTGAGCATAGTTCTAAATGAGCTATTTATTATTATTATTATTACTTAGTGTTCTTTTTATTGTACCATCTTAAAGCTGGAGGTTCTGTGTGACAGGGCAAGTCACTTAACCCGAGTGGGTCTAAATATCTTCACATATAAAATGAGGGGTTTAGACAGAGGAATCTCAAAAAACTCTTTGATTTCTAGTTCATATTAACTCCTTTTTTAAATTCACTGGTCTTCAACATGGTATGGCAGTTCTTTTTGCTTTTCTTTGCCAAATATCTTTGTTTAAAAGCCTAAGTTGGTTCTAAGGTATTAATCATAATGTGTTATATTAAATTTACTTATACTTTTTTTGCTCATTGGTCTTATTGTTTAGGCAGATTAGTGTGTCCCTATGTCAGTGAGTGAAGGTTCCTAGAAAGGCCTCCCCTGAACAAAAATATCTTTTTCCCCATTAGTCTTTTGCTGATGCCTGAAATTCTACCATTATAAAGTAATTCCTTTGGTTCTCTATGGAATTGTCCCCTTTTATAACACAAATTCACTTGAGAGGGATAACATTCAATTCAATTCACCAAATATTAACTGTGTGCCAACTATATGAAAGATACTATGCTAGACACTGGGACTACTCTTAAAATCTTCCTTTAAATAATAATATTAATAAAAATAGCCAGCATTTATATAGCACTTTCAGGTTTACAAAGCACTTTATGTATATTATCTCATTTGATGTATATAATGAAATATCAGGGATGCCCCATAGAGAGATTTTTGTGTTCATTTTTGCTAACTTTTCTTACTAATATCCAAGGATTACAAGTAAACCTCATCGTTGGGCTGCAAACTTGGGTCCTTATTATCTCCATCCCACCCTTAGTTATGAATCATCAGCAAAATCTCTGCCAGCCCAGCTGTGTCAAGTATAAATAACTTGTCTACCTTGGAAGGATCCTCAGGATACAAACTATGTGCAAGTGGGCTAATTACACAAATGGAGGATGCTTACAAAGCCTTGTCCAGCTTCACAAATATCCTCTTTGAGAATTTTCTCTTTTCCAGATCTATCTAATGCTTCAATCTTAGCCTTTCCAACTCTGGAGCTTTATCTACTTGGCTTCCCTCAAAGTCTGGCTCATCTTCTTAGTTGACCTTGCTTCTACTACCTAAGTCTCACTACAGCTAGGTATCCAGTTGACCACTGAAGAAGTAGATGGTTTGGCTTCTCTCTCTAATTTCCTGTCCCAGCTCTGGTAGACCTTATAGCCTTCATTTTCCTGAATCTTTTTGCATCATAATGCTAGTGGTACACAGATTCCCACTGACTAACCCATGCATATACTGGCCTCTAACTCATTCTTGTTCCTGGCCTGCTCAAGATCAAGTCCTGGTTTTTTACCCAGAAAGCTGAGTCATGTCTTCCCCCACAAAAACATAACCTTCAATGAATATTAAGTTGCTTGATGATCAATTTCCTGAATGATCTGTCCAATTATATGAGATTTACATTTTCAAATGTATAAATTTATATTGAGCATACAAGAGAGTAGGAAGTTATACCAGAAATGATCTGATAAATTTCATTTAATAGGTATCACTCTTCCTCTGTGTAGAAATTAGCTGACAGAATTAGGGCTTGGTGAGCTGTGAAGATGGGCCAGATTTAGAATGACTATAACCTGGAGACTGAGTAGCCCAATTCACATGGCACAAATGTAGCAGGCGTCCTTCTCTCCTTTGGGGTCAGTCAATATTTCTGTTGACCACGTGAAAGCTTGGGGTGAGCCTATTTCTAGATATGTGTGATTGAAAAGTTAAGAATGTGTGATGATGATAAGTACTTACATTGGATACTGTGCCAGAACTAAACATATATACAAAAGGATTGACCTGCCTCCCTCTGCTTGTCTCTCTTCCATTTGGCTTTGAAATGCAAAGGTTACTTTGAGTCACCTCCTAAGAGTGGGGTAGAGAAGGAGCAGTGAGTCCCATTCTTCCTCATGATGTCAGGAGCCCATGTACCAACTAGGTGAATCCAAGCCTAGCTTTAGGCTACCTTGGTTGGTGTTTCTCTGAGGAGGTGATCAAGCAGACACCACAAGTTGGAAATACCCAGTTGACCTTGTGAGTTTCTTTTTTAAAAATTTTTTTTTGTTACATTTTAAGTTCAGAACTGTCTTCCTCCCTCATTCCCTCCTCCCCACCCACTAGATAAGGCCATTTCACAAACACACACCCACACACACATGCATGCACACATGCACATATATATGTAAAACTGTACTATGAATAATTCTGTTTATCACTTCTTTCCTTCATAAGTCCTTTTTAGTTGATTTGAGTGTTTAGAATATTGAGGATAACTTAGTCATTCACAATTATTCTTCAAACAATATTGCTGTTACTATATACAATGTTCTCTTGGTTCTGCTCATTTCACTCTTCGTTATTTCATGCAGGTCTTTCCATGTTTTTCTAAAATCAACCAGTTCGTCATTTCTTACAGCATGGTAGCGTTCCATCACAATCTTACACCACAACTTGTTTAGCCATTTTTCAATTGATGGGCATTCCCTCAAATTCCAATTCTTTGCCACCACAAAGAGAGCTGCTAAAAATATTTTAGAATGTATAGGTTCTTTTCCTTTTCCCCCAGTTGCCTTGGGAAACAGACCAAATAGTGGTATTGCTGCATCAAAGGGGATATGCAATTTTATAACACTTTAGGCACAATTCCATATTGTTCTCCAAAATGGTTAGATCAGTCCACAGCTCCACTAACAGTGTATTAGTGTCCCAATTTTTTCCACATCCCCTACAATATTTGTCATTTTCCCCTTCTATAGTTTTAGCCAATCTGATGGGTGTGAGATGATATCTCAAAGTTGTTTTAATTTTCATTTCTCTAACCAATAAAGATTTAGAGAATTTTAAAAGACTATATATAGCTTAGATTTCTTCATTGAAAAACTGACTGTTCATATCCTTTGACCATTTATCAATTGGGGAATGACTCATATTCTTATAAAGTTGACAAAGTTCTCTACATATTTGAGATATGAGACCTTTATTTGAGAAACTTTCTCAATTTTCTACTTTCCCTCTAAATCTTGGCTACATTGCTCTTATTCATGCAAAAAAAAATTTAATGCAATAAAAATGATCCATTTACATCTCACAATGCTATCTCTTGTTTATTCATAAATTCTTCTCCTATCCATAAATCTGGTAGGTAATATGTTCCATGTTCTTCTAATTCTCTTATGATATCTCCCTTTATGTCCAGGTCATGTATACAATCTGACCTTATCCTGGTAAATGATGTAAGATATTGGTCTATACCCCCTTTCTGCCAGAATGCTATCCATTCCCAATAATTTTTACCAAAGAGTGAATTCTTATCCCAAAAGCTTAAATCTTTACATTTGTCAAACACAAGGTTACCATAATCATTTACTACTGTGTATTGTATGTCTACTCTGTTCCACTGACCTATCTTTCTATTTCTTAGCCAGTACCAGATATGTTTTGATAACTAACGTATTGTTATATAGTTTAAGAGCTGGTACTGCTAAACCTCCTTCATTTATACTTTTTTCATTAATTTTTTATATTCTTTACCTTTTGTTTACCCAAGTAAATTTGTTATTATTTTTCCAGCTCAATAAAATACATTTTTGTTAATTTAATTGGGATGGCACTATATAAGTAAATTAGTTTAGGTAGAATTGTTGTTTTTATTGTATTGGTTCTGCCCACCCTTGAACAATTAATATTTCTCCAATTATTTAAATCTGACTTTATTTGTACAAAAAGTGTTGTATAATTAGATTCCTGAGTTTGTTTTGGCAAGTATACTCCCAGGTATTTTATGCTGTCTGTGGTTATTTTAAATGGGGTATCTATTCCTAGCTCTTCTTGCAGTATTTTGTTGTTGATATATAGAAATGCTAATTATGTGAACTTATTTTGTATCCTGCTACTTTGCTAAAATTATTAAATGTTTCAACTAGCTTTTTAGCTGAATCTCTAGGATTTTCCAAGTATTATCATCCTATCACCTGAAAAAAGAGATAGTTTTATCACCTCCTATTGCTATTGCTAGCATTTATAAAACAATATTGAATAATATTGATGATATTGGGCACCCTTGTTTCACTCCTGATCTTACTGGGAAGGCTTTTAGTTTATTTCCACTACAAATAATGCTTGCTAATGATGTTAGGTAGATGCTTCTTATCATTTTAAGGGAAAATCCACTTACACATGCGCTTTCAAGTGTTTTTAATAGGAATGTGTGTTGTATTTTGTCAAAAGCTTTTTCTGCATCTATTGATATAATCATATGATTTTTATTACTTTTGTTATTGATATAATCAATTATGTGAATAGTTTTCTTGTTAAACCATCCCTGCATTCCTGGTATAAATCTCATTTGGTCACAACATATAATCTTTGTGATATATTGTTGTAGTCTCCTAGTTAGTATTTTATTTAGGATTTTTGCATCTATATTCATTAGTGTAATGGCAAGCGAAGTGGGACTTTTTTCCTGTTTTTTTCTCTTGGAGTGCTTCTCAGCACTAAGACAATCAAATACCTTTGATTGAGTCTTGCCTTTGTTTGAATCAAGTCTTTGACCGAATCAAGAGTCTTTGATGACCTGCTTAAGTCACAAAAATGCCTAAATCATATGAATCTGAGTCACACGGTGTGATGCTCTCTGTGGGGTGACCCTAAAGAAGTGCATATATACTCTGTGGTTAGTATTTTGCTTTAGGGCTCACTCATTGGAAGAGTGTTACTGTGATTTGGACAGACGAGACTCTGGGTAGCCTGTTAAGGAGTCCTCTAGCTTTGAAAACCCAAATGTTGGTGCTTCTCTCTCTGGTAACTACGTATGTATTGCTATGAACAGTTAGAAGCCCTGTCTAATGATTTGTGTTATTTGCTCTGCTTATATAATTTCTGCTTGTAACTTCTGTTTGTGTTTTCTCTGAAGCTCAGGGTGCTGACTTTTTCCCCTGAACTAATTGAATTATATACGTACATACACACACACACACACACACACACACATATATATATATATACATATATATGTTTCATTAAAGTGGCTTTCCTTAGAAAAGCAGATCAAAGAACCTGTGCCAGCAGCCCTCCTGTGTGCTGGTGTTATTGGCCTTACACCTCCGAAGCAGCTGCAAGCAGCACTGTTGTTACAATTAGTGAAACTGGTCTTTAATTTTCTTTCTGTTTTCACTCTTCCTGGTTTAGGTGTCAGCACTATATTTTTTGGTAGAACTCCTTCTTTGCATATTATTCCAAATAATTTATTTAATGTTGGAATTAGCTGAAGGTCTCAAAATACTAGGCAAGGAACCAAGGCAAGCTTTTGTTGTTGTCGTTCATCCTTCATTTTCAAAGAGGACCAATGACATCCCGATGCTGGGGTAAAATAGCGGATGATGGGCAATGTCCTGACTTGCACACGAATTGGATTTAATTGAGGCAGAGTGGCACAAAGTCATCGGCCTCACTCTCTTCCACAGACATCAAAGTCTAGTGGCAGGACAAATGTCAAGACAACTGGCAATGGCCCAGAATGCAGTAGATGACCTTGGCATCTTTGATGTCTGACCAAGCTCTAAGCGCTCTATAGCACCTGCTTCAGCTGCCTTCATGGTCATTGGAACAGATTGTTCTCATCCACCCATTCTACCAGGGGAAATCTTCACATGCTTGTGGTAGACATCCCCCCAATAGGGAGATAAGCCAAGATCCTAGTTACTAGAATGAATATAAGTTACAGATATGATCCCCTTATAAGATATGGTCCTCTGGAATATAGGAATCTCAATTAACAGTCAAAATCAGATTAGGAGCAAGACTGATGATACAAACAGTACGAATTGACAATCCAGAGATTCTTTTACCTCCTCTGATAAGGGCTTACATTGAGGCTTGAGATTGAGTCAGGGACACACCTTCAGGAAATTGTTGAGGACCCAGCTTTCAGGTCAGGGAGCCAGACAAGCTATTCTTCTTGCTGAAAGCACCTCCCTGAAGAATGAGACACATAAAAACCAAATTTGCCAATGGTCCTGAGGAGAGGTCCAGAATCCAGGTGATTGCCCAGAGTTTGGCAAGCCTGGGTAGGTACTACTATGGTGGCTCCTAACAACAGTGAGATGGATAGTATTAATAGACTAGGTAGAATGAGACCACTAAGAGATAAACATAAGGGTGCTCAAAAAAAGGTTTGAAAATGTAAGGGCAAAATGAGCTAAAGAGATTATTTGTGGCAGAGAGATGCCCCCAAGACGTAATCTGTGACCTCTGTACCCCAAGCTCTGAATTTACAAGGACTGAGCTCAATCTTGGTGACACTTTGGCTCATTTTGCCCTAACCCAGATTTCCTTTTGGGAAATTTCAGGATAGAGCTCATGTCTAGCACTCCACAGATGTGAGTCAAAGGGAGGGTCCCTAGCTCCCATCTAAGCATTAGTGGTAAGAAGGCATATCATTTACAGGACAGTCTTTAATTTCACTCCACAAAAAAAAATGCAGAAAACACCTAAAGAACTCACAATAGCCTGTGAACAATAAATACAGTTTTCCTCCCTCTTCCCTGAGCCCCAGTTCCTTCAGGGACCTATCGAGCTCCCCAGACACATAACTTCATCCTGTATAGGCTCCACAAGACAGGCAATAAACATCTGTTAAGTTGTTATTATGTGTTAGCCACTGTACTAAGTACTCCCTGTGGAGTATCTTGGGACTCCCCCTCAGAATTCCTATACATTTAAAGTGTCAAATTTTTATCAGAGATATTTACCACAAAGGCTTTCCCCCCAAATTCTGTATCTGTCCTTCAGATTCTAGCTTCATTCATTTGTTTCTTTGCTGTACTTACCTTATAATATCATATATTATAGGAATTTGCATCTTATTTTCCTATCAGTTCCTAGAAGTCAGAGACGGTCTTACAGAAACTTAATATTTTTCACAACCACAGAACTTTGTGAATAGCAAGGATCCAATAAATGTTTGATGAATCTATTAAAGTTTTTTAATATTATATCATGTTTTAGGATTTACAGAATGCTTTTATAAGTTATGTAACAATTCTCATAACCTTCCCATATTATTGTAATAGTGCCATAATGAATCTTTCATATTTATTCCAACCCCATTTGGTCAATTCAATTCTTTCCCTCATAGTCTGGACTTTATATAGATTATAGTCAAGTTTCCAGATGAATCCTCCTAAAACAGTGCTTTCACAAGGTCACTCCTCTACTCAAAGCTGACAGAACTAAAAAAAGAGTAAGTCCTTAAGATTTCCATTCACATTGTGTCTCCTCTGTACCAGCTACTGAAAATACAAAGACAAAAACAACAGTCGATGTCCTCAACAGGTCGATGCAACACATGCACCGAAAATGTAGATGTACAGTAAATATAAGAGGTTAGAATCCCTGGCAAAGGGGAAGGCTGGGCTAGCGTAATGGAAGAAATGGTACCAGAGTTGAGCCCTGGAGGAAGAGACAGAGGTGAGGAACTACAATACAGACATGGGGAAATCCTGTGCAAAACACAAAGGCAGGAGACAAAATGCTGAACTGAGGAACCGCTAAATAATTCAGCTTAGCTTGAAGGTCAAGTGTATGTTAAGGAGTAGTAAGGAATAAAGTGGTAAGCCAGAGTCAAATTGGGGAGGACCTAGACTCCAAGCTTAGGAATTTGTATTTTGTCCTAGAGTCAAAAGGGACAGATTCAACACTTTTCGAGTAGCGAAGTGACATGGGCTGACCTATATTCTTTGAATCCCTATATCAAGAAAGTCACTAAGTTTTGCTGGGATTTTTCCCTTGGAAATACCTCCCAATTGCATCCCTTCTACATCATTTTTATAGCTGCTAGATTAGCTCTCCTCCCCCATTAGATTGTGAGCTCCCTGAGGAGAGGTGCTGCTTTTGCCTCTCTTTGTATCCTGAGCTTAGCACAGTGTCTAGAACATAGTCGGAGCTTAATAAATGCTTGTCAACTAGTTGACCTGACTCCCAAGCCCTCTTTTTGTCATAGGAGAAAAAAAAACTGACTATCTGGACAGAAAAAGAAAACAGACAAGGATTTGGGGAAATAGATGACAAACCTGGCACAGGGGCAGGTTAGGAAACTTCATTTATCCAGATATATACTGGAGCTCCCTTTCTGCCAAAAGTAGAGCGCCACATACCTCCTAAATGTCTTTGATTCTTATTTCATCCTTCCAAAGGTGGAGGAAACAACAGAATTCTATTTTGGGCCTGATTCTCACGAACAGGAAGGATCTGGTAAGGGGCTGGAAACAATGGGAATCTTGGCCAAAAATGACTAGACCCTCCTAGAGTTTGTGATAGACAAAGAAAAGAAAGTCAGACTGTACCAATACTTATCCTAAATTTGGGGACAGCAGATTTCAAGGAAAGGTAAATAGAAGTCACAAATATAAATGCTATAATGGAAGTCAGTTGATGAGGCATGGGAAGGTTCTCAAGAATGAAATTTTTAGACACCAAGGGAAATGGTTCTTGTGAAGAGGGAAAATGAGAATCATCTGAAGTGACTGGTAGAGATTCACAAAGAAGTCACCCAGCAACTTACATTTTCAAAAGAAGATGGAAACAAAAAAGGGCTAGCAGAGGATGAATACAAAGTCAGGACACGACACTGTAAAAATGGTGTTTGGAGTACTAAAACTAACATTGATTGGAGTCTGATAAGGAAAAATCAAGACAAAGTTGCTTTGTTTGGCTTTTATAGCATGGGAAGGCAGGATTAAATAAATGATGAACCCACTGCTCAGAGCAAATATTGAGATCAATAACAGTAAAAGACAAAAGCCACAATTGTTAGTCTCTACCCCATTTCTTGTGCAAGTCATTTTCATTCCTATATCCAGACAAAGCCAAAACTAGGCTGGGGCAACCAGGACTTTTTTTTTAATAAGGCTATAAATACAGGGAGCACAAAAATTCATCACACGCACTCCATCATCATTGTTGTTTGGTCATTTCAGTAGTGTTTGACTCTTCGTGACCCCATTTGGGGTTTTCTTGGCAGAGATACTAGAGCGGTTTGCCATATCCTCATTTCACAGATGAGGAAACTGAGGCAAACAAGGTGAAGTGACTTGCACAGGGTCACACAGCTAAGCGTCTGAAGCCAGAGTTGAACTCACGAAGATGAGTCTTCCTGAATCCAGACCTGGCACTCTATCCACCGTGCCACCTAGCCGCCCACTAGCCAGAAACAATTGAATCTAATAGGGTGATACAGTACAGGCTCTACAGTCGGAGAACTTCGGATCAGATTCTACCTTTGATATTTAACTACCCGTGTAACTTTGAGCAAGTGATTTAACCCCCCCTAGCCTTCAAACTTCTCATCTTTAACATGAGGGAGTTGGCCTAAATGGTCTGTGGGGTCCCTTCTAGACTTAGATCGATGATTCTATTGTTCTAATTAGATGAAATAATTAGTTATAATAGGAAGAGACAAGCATTATTAATGACACCCAACTGTGAACCACTATAAAAACTAATTCCCCCTTAACTGATTTTTCCTTAATTACTCCTTATTTTCAAATCATAAATTAAAAAAATTGATTGGAGAGTCCATTTTGCGCTGCTTATCCTGAACGGTGAAATTGCCAGTTACCATCCTGTTTCCACATGTTTGCTCATGCTCTTTTTTCATTTGGAATTTTTCCAATTTTCTCCTCCATCTCTTCACCTATATCTATCTATCTGTCATCATCATCATCATCATTATCTCTATACAGTCAAGTTCAAGATCATGGGATTTCGATGGACCATTGTGAGGTTCCAATGAGATAATGCACTACACAAATGTCAGTTGTTGCTGTTATTCCACAGTCTCCAGACCTCCTTTCTGGGCATGACTTCATTCCCTGAGCGATCTACTGCCCTCCCATGGAGCTCAAGCAATGTTTATAGAGCAATATAGGGGTGTGCTGGTAAATATTTAACCGGGCTTCCCAGGAGAAAAAACGTACTCACATACTTTTAGGTTGAATATGCATGTGTTAACACTTCCTTAAGTCTAGACGACCAACAAAATAATAAAGCAAGCCCTGATTTTAGTGTTTGTTGATTTCTGAGGCTTAGATGTTTGAACACAAAATTTCACAACGCCTCTCCAAACCTATTCAGTTGGCTTCAGCAAACCCCTGCATTTCGGGTTAGAAGGGACAGCAGAGATCATCTAGTTCAAACTCCTGCTTTAATAGAGGAAGAAAGTAATGTTTTATTAGATTGTGAGCTCCCTGAGCGCAGGGACTCTCTTTTGGCTCTTCTTGCATCACCAGTGCTTAGCATAGTGCCTAGCACATATTAGGCACTTGACAAATGCTTATGAGACGACTGATTGTCCAGTGAGACAAAGTAATTCATCCAAGGTAACACAGGTCCCTGCAACCAAATAGAATGCTTAGTTCCCTACACTATCCTGACAAGATTCTGTAGGGCAGGCACTGTATAATATTTACTTCTGTAAACCCAATGCCTACCACAGGCTCTTGTATATAATAGGTGCTTAATAAATGTTTGTTGAATTGAGTATAAGTCCTACTTTCTAATCCTACCATGTCTCCCCAAACTTTAGCCTATGCTGATTTCTCCTTTCTCTGAACCATAATCACACCTATGGTGGCACAGTTTATTACTTAATTATTCCTTAATTATCTTATATATGTTGGTTTAGTTAATTAGTTAGTAGTAGTAGGAGCTAATTAGTTCATCTCTTCTCCTCGACTATAAATTCACTGAGGACACGGACCATATCTTACTCTTACTTTGCCTCTCCCACCATGCATAATACAGTGCTAGGCACATGAAAGGCACTCAGTAAGTCGAGTGGACAGATAGGATTGCTATCTAGTTGATTCAAATCAACAAACATTGTTTTCAAGGGGAAAAGTTATTTTTGTCTGAAGTTGAGCTATTTATTATAAATATGTTTCCCATAGGAAACATGGGTAAAATTAGACTGATTTTCTACAACAACAAAGTTTACACGGTATAGTGTCATCAGGGACAAGAGTCAATGGGGTATCATTTAGACAAAAAAAAAGCTGAGTGTGGTGTAACATTGATGGTGTATTACAGAGAATAATATTATATAATGAAATCATAGGATCGGAGCTTTTAGAGATATCATAGGACATCTGGTCCAACATCCTGACTTTGTGAATAAGGAAACTGGGCCCACAGAAATGAAGTGACAATAATAATATTTATGGATTACTTAAAAGTTTGTAAGGTGCTTTATTCAAGCCTCAAAAAAGTCCTGTCAGGTGGATGCTATGGGTATTACTCTTTTTTTTGGAGGGTGGGGAGGCAGGACAATTGGGGTTAAGTGACTTGCCCAAGGTCACACAGCTAGTAAGTGTGTCAAGTGTCTGAGGCTGGATTTGAACTCAGGTCCTCCTGACTTCAGGGCCAGTGCTCTACTTACTGCGCCACCTCGCTGCCCCGATTTCTTGCTTTCTTTATTTTTTATGGGTATTATTAATCCCATTTTATGGCTGAGGAAAATGAGGCAGAGAGGGGTGAAGTGATTTGCCAATAGTCATATAGCCAGCAAGTGTCAGTGGCAGGATGAGGATTGAGATTTGGAAGAAGGTCACTGAATCCAGCCCTCTCTCATTTTACAGATTAGAAAACTGTGACACAGAGAAGTTAAGCAACTTGCCCAGGGTCACACAGCTAAGCAAGCATTTGAGGCAGGATTTTATACAGGCCTTCCTGACTCCAACGGCCAATACACTAACCATCATCCAACCCACCCATGGTACTAGTAGTGAGACAAGCCCCAATGTGAATGCACTTCACACTGAATCTAACTTGCAGTGTTTTGGCTTGGTTTAGAACCCACCTCATGAGTGAAAGCTGGACTTCTGATTAATTTAATCCATCCCAGTAGGCAGTTACTAGGATCCATTACCATGTGCATACCTACTGATAAAAAGGTATAATATGGCTTTAACTGTCCTCAACAACAAAATCCTACTAGGCTCCAAGATGAGAACGTCAGTCTAAGAAACCTATCTATAAGAATCTGGGGATCAGGGTCTGTCTGTTAATCTATCTCTCTTTGTGCTGTGTGAAAATGAGCAAATTATTTCCTGTCTAGGATTTAATTTCCTCAACTACAAAATGAGTTAACTGGACTAGAGTCAGGGATTATTAACCTGGGGTCCATTAACTTTTAAAAAATATTTCAATAACTGTCCTTCAATATATTTTACTTCCTTTGTAATTCTATGTATTTTCTTTTATGCACTTAAAAATATTATTCTGGAAAGAGGTCCACTGGTTTCATCAGACTGCCAAAGGGACCCATGACACAAAAAAAGTCAAGAATTCCTAAACCCCTGGTTGGTAACGTCCCTTCCAGCTCTGAAATCTATTACCTCTAGGTAATACCTCTGCAACTGCCCAGCCTGGTATTTAAGAACCTTCACAAGCTGGCACCAGACTACCTTTCCAGGATTTTTTTTTTCACCTCATTCTATTTTTTCCCCCTGACCTTTAATTTCACTGGTGTAGCAAGCTCCTGGTGAGGGATTACCTCTACCACAGCAGATGGGCACTTTCACTGCAATTTAAAAGTCTTGGAAAGTTACCTGAGGGCACAGAGAGCTTAAGTGATTTGCCTAGGGGTCATGCAGCAGGAATGTGGCAGAAGTGAGACTCGGACCCAGCTCTTCTTGCAACTAAGCCATACATTCCACCATACGACCTTCACATGCTCCACACACAGTTAGACTGACTATTCCATACACAACTTTCCATCTTGCACCTCCTTTTAGTCTCCCTAACTGTAATGCACTCTTCATCCCTGTATCTCAGAGTCCTTGCCTTTCTTCAAGGTTCAGCTTAGGTTCTGCTCTTTTAACCATTAAACCTTTCCTAATCCCCTTGGTCATCACCACTTTTCACTTCCCCCTACCAGGGGTGGGGAACCTGCGGCCTTAAGGCCACATGTGGCCTTCTAGGTCCTCAAGTGTGGCCCTTTAACTGAATCCAAACTTCACAGAACAAATCCCCTTAATGAAAGGATTTGTTCTGTAAAACTTGGAATCAGCCAAAAGGCTGTACCCAAGGACCTAGAAGGCCACATGTGGCCTCAAAGCTGCGGGTTCCCCACCTAATCAATCACTTTGTATTTACCGATCTAAATACCCATTGCATCTTTCTCCACTCTCTCCCCACAAGCTCTTTGATGAGAACTGGGGTTTTTTTTTTGTCTTTATATCTCCACCTAGCCCAATGCCTACACACAATAAATATTTGTTGAATAGTTCCATTTTCTTTTATATGCGTGTGTATGTATATATACATATATATATACATGTATATATGCATGTGTGTATATATATATATGTATGTATATCTTTTCCTTTTTGTTTGTATCTCCAACTCAGTGGCTGTATATATCTGTATCTTTCTTTGTATCCCTATGTGGTCCTGTATCTCACTGTGTTTGTGTGAGTTGCTGTGTCTTGACTATGTATCCCTGGTCAGAGAACAGGGGAAGGGACTAGTTTTTAACCTTTCCATGCAAGAAATGCCCCAAACTTTACTGTGCCATTCCTATAGGGTATGGGGAAATCAGTAAAATACATTTAGAAAATTGATTCCACTTAAAAACAGTGACTTGTTCACCTCTAGCATATTTGTTCTTTGGTTATTGGGTTGAATTAGAATTTCTGCGGTATAAATGTGTTTTGCTAGGAAGTGAGATGTGAAGCCAAAAAAGCTGTAGGGGCGCCGAGCTCCCAGATGAGCGGCTTCCCATCAAACGTCCACATAGCTTTGGCAATGTCTAATTGAAAAATATGTTCACCGCAACTCAAACAGTTCATCTGGAGCTGTCCAAAGCTGAAACTTATTCCAAGAAATGGGGAGGGCTGAGAATCATCACAAGGGGCTTAAAAATATAGGTATGCATACATTTAGCCTGACAAGTTGCATGTGAAGTTTGTGCTTAAAGCTCAGACATTACTGAACCACATCTACCTTGGGCTCCCATTTGTGTTGTATTTTGTTCACAATTTTGGTAATTTCCCTTCTTCATCATCTGACCTACTGTGCTGCTTGATGAACTGAGACTGCAGCCATGGACTTTTCCCTTCTAGATATCCCAGGCTCCCAGGATCCTAGTTAAAGATATGGAAGAGCTAGGGGGGAGAACACAGGATCTTAGTTTCCTTTGATAGTAGGAAAGGTATCAATGGCCCAGAGGGGTTTATCATTTCTTCCAAAATAGGATGGGGCCTTGCTACCCAAGTGGGAAATTTAAAACTGCCTAAATTATCCACATTGGCCTAAGTTTGGGCCCTGAAAAAAAAGATACAGAAAAAAAGACAATTATCCAGATAATTCAGACAAAGAAAGAAACTTCTCCATTATTATCTGGGTATTATAACAGGAAAAGCAGCACTGCTTTGATGTGTATAATGGCCACAAATAGCCACCTGAATTTCTAGACATGGTCCAGGAGGTACTGGCCATTCATGTGATTAGTGTTGTCAGGTTCCACCTGACCCAAGAGGTTAAATGCAATCACACAGCATTTTGAATTTTTTATTTGTAATAGCTAAACTTTAAAGATAACCTTATCTTTGTCTCTCATTTTATAGATGATAAAAATGAAACACAGGAAGGCTAAGCAGTTTGGTTAAGGGCAAGCAGCTTCTTCACAAGGAAAGCAAAAGCCGTAATAGAGCTAATCCAGTCCAGTATTCTTTGAGATAACTAGGTGGTACAGTGGATAGAGCACTGGGCCTGAAGTAAGAAAAGACCTGAGTTCAAAACCAGTCATGTGATCCTGGGAAAGTCGCTTAACCTCTGCCTCCCTGTTTCTTCAACTGTAAAATGGGGATAATGAGAGCTCCTTCCTTGAAGGGTTGCTGCGATGACCTGTTCTCAGTCCTCATTCTCCTTGACCTCTCTGTAGCCTTCGACACTGTTGATCACTCTTCTTGCTAGTTCTCAGAGTATCACCTCCTGGCTGCTAAATGAACAAGACATTCTATCTCTCAGCTCTGAACATTCTGATTATCCCCCATACTTTGAATGCTCTCCTTCCTCTGCTTTGACTACTGATATCCCTGATCTCCTAAGTCCCAACTAAAATCTCACTTTCTACAGGAAGCCTTCCCTGACCCCTCTTAACTCTAATTCCATTAATTATTTCCTATTCATCCTGTATTTAACTTGCTTTGTATATATGCTTGTACATTGCTTCCCCCATTAGATTGTAAGCTCCTTGAGGTCAGGAACTGCCATTTGCCTCTTTTTGCATCCCAAGCACTTAGCACAGCGTGTGGCACATAGGAGGTATTTGATAAATGTTTACCGATTGATTGAAATGTGATAATATATGTAAAGCTCTTAGCACAGTGCCTGACACATAGTAGGTGCTTTATAATTGTTATTATTATTATTAATTACCACCAGAAGACCATGAAGGCTTGGTCAGTCTCCCAGCTTGTTGCTGACAATTGGTTCCTCTTCTCCTTAAAGAGATTGCCGAGGGAGGAGAATGTGGCCAATAGTACTGTCTCCTCTCTCCCTCTATCCAATGACTTTACTGCCAATGGTTCCCAATATCCTTCCACCTCTAGGAGAATCATCAAAATCACTCAGACACAATTGGGTAGTCAATAGGGGACTAGAGTAGAGTATGGATAGAGAGCGAATTTGAAGAGTTCTCTGAGAGCATAGCTGGGTAAGACATGGGCACCCAGGGTTATCATGGTAGAGGTAACAAATGTCAGAGAACAGATCCATTGGCAAGAAGACAAAACCGAAAGCTGTGGGTACTACATTATACTGCCCAACATTGGCTAATTGCCTTGCAGAGCAAAGGTAAGTGGTCCTGTAAATGGCCTATTTCACTTGTCTTAACAATGTCAAATCGAGAAAGAGGTGATATGTGCAACGGAAAAAACCCCAGATTGAGCCTCAAGAGACTTGGGTTCCACTCCTATGTCTACCACAAATCAGCAATTTGATCCTGTCTCTGGTCCAGACAGCATTGGATTAGATGATCCCACAGGTAGCATGCAGTTTTATTATTCAATAGTTCTACTTGGTTTGGATAAATAAATCCAGGGCATGTTTCTCCCATACAGTGGAATCCAACTGGGAAGATAGTTTGGTTGTATTTGATATGCTCAGATATACAGCTGGCTGTGCCATCTACTACCTCTCCCAAACATTTGCTACCTCTTCTAGTGCGGCTTGAATTTTAACTACCTTTTTCTGTAATGGGTCCAAGTCCTGGGGCAGACACTTTAATCAGAAATGAAAAACTACTGGCCTCTTGCTAGTGTTGTGGAACAGGAAGCTGTTTGTTGACACCTATATGCATGTGGATGGGGGAAATATTGATTCTGGGGACAGAACAACAACTTCAGCTACTTTAGGCAGGTTAGCATAGACATAGCCTGCATCTTGGGGTGATTTGGGAGGAAGCCAAAGACAGATCTGGGGCTGGGACCAAAGAAACATGGCATGGCAAAGCTATGCTAGGACCACAGAAAAACAGTCACATATGTTTCGTCCAGATTGGCAATGGGATCAAATGGGTTGGTGGGAAGGCTTCAGGCAAACCAAAAGGACAGCACTGTGTCTTACAATGGTCAAGGGATATCTGCAGGGTTAAGCCTGGAGGGGGAGGATCTAGGAGAGCCAGACAGTGTGCACTGGCACCTAGGGCTCTGAGGAAGAAGGAAAACTGGAGTAACAGGGTGGGGGTAACCAAAGTAGAACAGGGGAGGATTGGGATATATGAAGACTGGCTACACAAGTGATAAGCATTACTAGAGATGCCAAAAAGTAGAGATTGGACGGTCAAACTCACATTCTCTAGGCTCCACCAGGATATTTGTGCTAAATGTGCAGATCTGCTTGTGTGAAAAAGACAGCAATAGACTATTTTCTTGGTAGCCTAGCAAACATCTCTAAAGGCAGATCTTTTTATTCTTCGATAGTTGGCTTAGCTAGGTATAGTCTTTAAAATCTGTCCTGATTCCAGGAACATCACTGATACTGAATCTCATTTTTTTTAAGTGTCACAAGTACATGACCTGAGCTGAACTTAACAATTTTCAGAAATGGCTATATATGAAACTGCAGATTGTGTCTTTTATCACAATACTTTTAATTACTGTACATACTCAGTTTTATTATCCAATTATGGATAAGATTAAAGTTCATCAAGCAACTTGCTTTATGTGAATTTCCTGCATTTTCAAAAGATCAGTATAACATTAAAAAGCAAATGAAACTGTCAGCTACAGATTATAAAGGTTGATATATCATCTATCTTCCACAGGCAGCAAAACTGAATGCAGTATTTTCCTTTGATGTATTCATTCTGCATATACAGTATATTGTATATCTTCTCATTTCAGCATTGAAAAAATACCACTAATCCCCAGTGGGAGTCATAATTTCACTAAGGATGCAGTACCTAGAGCTCTGTACCACTGATCCTGTTTGTTACACCAGATGAATGCGGGAGGAACCACTATTTCATGAAATTACTTTTAAATATTGACAGCTGCCTTGCCTCACCAAGATACCTAACTCTTCCTATAAAATAAAGCATCAAGATAATAATGAACATTGTCGTTCATAAGATTCTAAGTTGAGGGACCATAAAGGTCATTTAGTCCTCTCCTTCTCTGCCTGCATTCATTTTACAGGTAAGAAAACAGGTTATGGTAAAGTGACTTGCCCAAAGTCACAGAAGTAGTGACTAGGGCAGATTTTGAACCCAAGTCTTTTGGCTCTAAATCCAGCACTCTTTCCATTGGGAAACCATCTGAGATTTGATCATACCGGGGGTCAAATCATGTCTCCTCATCTACTTCATCCAACCATTCGAGCACTGTTTATTGAACACTTACTGTGTGTATCATGCACATACATCACCACACCTACCAGTGAGAAGCACAGGATGTATGCAGCTTAGAGAATCTAAGCTTTCACCAGTTAATTTAACCTATTATGTACAAAGCACTGTACTGAGTGCTTCGACACTGAGTTACAGCGTTAGACCTGGAAGATCATCTACCTCAACCCCTTATTTTACAGATTAAGAAGGTGAAGGTCACAGAGATATGGTGCCACCACATGACAGGGGTAAGTAACAAAGTATCACTAGTACGTGGCTGTGATAATCCCTTGCAGTTGGACAGCACCCAAAAGTTTTCTCACTGCTTTCCTATACATTATTTCATCTGAGCCTCCTGGCAACCCCATGAAGTAGATAGGACAGGTGCTAATAAACCCACGGTGTACTGTGTTTTTGTTTATTTTGTTAAACATTTGTCAACTACATATTAAGCTAATTCAGGCCACACCTCCAGCCAACATGTTGATATCTGTGGTGTAGTGGATAGACTGCTGGCTTTGGAAACAGGAAGATCTGAGTTCATATTCTGCCTCAGCCATTTACTGGCTGACTCTGAGAGAACCGGATTTGCATTGTAAACCTTAAAGCATTACATAAAAACTAGCCATTATTATTGTTATAATTATTATCAAATGCTTTGTTAAAATCTATATAATCTCTTGACAACATTCCCCTCACTGGCCAGTTTATAAATCCTGTCCAAAAACAGTAAATAAAGCTAGTCTGTTATGACACGCTCTTGATGATACCATTCTAGTTTCCTTGTAATTATCATTTCATTTTCAGGTTGTACATTAGCTATCTCTATAATGATCCATTCTAGAATTTCTACCACAAACCCCAAACTTCTGACTCTAGTGCCCTAAGTCTATTGATATTTGCACTACATAGATGAGCCCCAGCTGTGCACACAGGTCATGTACATAAGAAGAGAACCAAAGAGGTTATAATTAGTATCACCTACTGCATTAAAGACAGTAACTTTTAAATAGATTATAACAGAGATAAAACTATGCACATCTACCATCATGGGGCGGGGAGGGGTGGTTCATATGAAGAAAAATACTGGCAAATTATATTGACTTCTCAAAATTAAGGTAACACAAGCCATTTCCCAATAGATATTGGTTAAAGTGTACGAATAGGAAGTTCTCAAAGGAAGAAATCCAAGTTATCAATAGTTATATTAAAAAATCTTCCAAATATTAATATAAATACAAATTAAAAATGACCCTAAGATTCTACCTCAAACATATCAAATGGGCAAAAATGGCAAAAATGAAAAATAACGAACATCGGAGCGGCTGGGAAAAGCCCACTAACGCACTGTTGGTGAAGCTGTGAACTGGTCCAGCCATTTGGGAAAGCAATTTGGAACTCTACTTCAAAAGTCACTAAACTGTACATTCCTGTGATCTAGTAATTCCATTTCTAGGTATGTAAAGCTCAAAGACAACAAAGAGAAATGTCCCATATGAACAAAAAATATTTACAGCAGCATTATTTTGTTGTAGTAAAGAATGGGAAACTAAGGGGGTAGCCACCAACTAAGGAATAGCTGAATAAGTCATGGTGTATGAATGTAATGCAATATTACTACAGCGTAGAAATTATGAAAAGAATTGATTCATAGAAACCTGAAGTTTAGGAAAATATGGGAATTGATGCAGAGAGAAGTAAGTACAACTACGAGGACAATTTATACAATAACATTATTTTTTAAAAAATCACCTTTGAAAGACTTAAGAACTCGATGAATACAATGATTCATCACTACATCACAACACTGATGAATCATGTTACCCACTGTGTGAAGGGATCAAGGGGCAGAATGCAATAGATATTTTCTAATATAGCCAAGGTCAGTCAGTCAGTCAATAAGCATTTATTAAATGCCTAATATGTGCCAGTCACTATGGTAAGTGCTAGAGTGTGGATTCCTTTTGCTTCACCATCCTTATTTACAAGGAATACAAGAAATGGTTGTTGTTTTGTAATTTGGGGGGAATTTAGGAGAAACTAGTGATACAGATGACCAAAAATGAAAACAAAGAAAAAATGTTCATTGTAGCATTAAAAACACAAAAGAGAACAGAGAGAGGTTCAGATGGAGACACAGACACACAGGATAACTTTGAAACTAAAATATTTGATTATGGTCTTTTTTTAATATATGCTAGAAGTAATAGATTCATGGTTTCATGTAAAAAAAAAAAACCCCTCCATTCATATGCCCAAAAAAACCACCCAAGATTAAAGCAACAATGAAAAATCCAGAATCAATCTATAGCAAAAAGTTTTCTGACAATGTTTTAATTATTTAAAAAAGCATCAGTATTGAAACTTTATAATTACAGCGTATTTAATATTAATGTTTATAGTATAAATAATTCAAAATATCAAAATGTTTAATCACTTTTTTAACCAACATAATATTTGTCCTTATAGCTCATAGATAGTTCCCCTACCCATCCCCCCACCTTGTTACTTCTGCCTTCTTCATTCTTTGTAGCCAACTTGACTTTCTTTACAACATGTCTGTCCACTTTCTACATGAAGTCTCAAATCACATACAATCCTCTAAGCCATTATGAACAAATTATTCAAATAATGCCACTTTTAAGTTATTACCACAACCAAGAAATATATTGTTCCCCAGGTGAAATGTCATCAGCCAACTTTCAACCTAAGGCAAATTTTATTTCCAAGTCAGAAACCCCAAATAAATGGAGCTGAGTTTATAATCGCTATAGCACCAGAACCTGGCATTAGAATCTAGAGACAGAACAAGTCGCTTTCCTATAATAAGGCATTTAGGGACTAATCATGGTGAATTGTAGTATTAAGCTCCAAAACCAATGAGCAATTTCTGTTGTATCCTACATCACTTTAGCCCACAAAAGCTATGAAGTATTCGACCCAAATTGCAGGTTGGGTGAACAAAGAAAAGGATTAATAGAGTCCTGATGAGTACTATTTGCCCTCTCTAAAGTCTGAACCAGGAACAAACAACAACAAGGCAATTAATATTTATCAAATCTTCCTATGTATGCTAGGGATTGAAGCAGAGCCTTAAAGGACATGTTGGAATACAGTAAAATCTTGTTCTAAATGAGTTTAAATTATCTTCATCATGCAAGTTGGACCACAGAATCTCATTCATAATTTATATTTCAAAGGGAATATAAATTTGTCATTTTAACACCAGGAAATTAGGAAGAAAAATCACTAAATGCAATGTTCACCTTTACCTAATATTCTATTGAACCCATTGCTAAAGATTTTTAACAAATATTTCATACTAAACCCTTCCTAATTACACCCAAGTCAATCCAGTTCTTAATAATACAAGGGTACAGTTGCAAATGAATTTTGGATAGCAGAAAAGAAATGCATTTGATGCTATTCAAGTACAAAACCCAGATCATTCCAAAGAGTTGTCACTAGGAACCACAAAGTTTATTTGTCTTCATAGAGCACTTCATCTATTTTCACATCATTTTCTCCGACTGGCACCGAACCACAGATCTGCTCTTTGAAAGCCAAAGCAATCGTGTAAGGCTTTCTTCCTTGGTGCTGCATGCACTGCTTCAGGTAGGTGTCATAGTATCCCTTTCCCCTTCCCAGGCGGTTGCCCTGTTTGTCAAATCCAAGACCCGGCATGAAGATGAGATCCAGACCCCCTATTTAAAAAAAAAAGAACAAATGTAATAAAAGTTAACAAATTAAAAAATAATGGATTGTTTTAAGTCTGCCATGCTATTAAAGGAAAGATATGTATAGTTTCACTGGAATACGTGAATGTTTGCAAGTAATTCTACATAATGCTTATCTTAAACCTAGAAGGCTGGTTCTTTGGCTTTTCTCTTTCAATTCGGACAATTAAATTTGAACGTCTATTAAGAACCTGCTGTGTGCGAAGCACTGGAAATACAAAGACAAATCCTAGTAGGCACAGAATGATGGGAGGTGTACAACAACTAAACAGAAAAATACGTAGTTATCAAAGAGCAGTGCCCAACAGCTAGGGGTGGAGGAGGGAGGTCATGGATGAAATGAGCCTAGAAAAATAAGAGAAAGAAATGAGGAGAGAGGGGATTCCACGGAGGAGGGGCAGCCCACGAGAAGGGAGAAGGGCTAGAGGCAGACTGCTGGGTTTGGGGCTCAGAGTCAGAACATAGATAGCTCAAAAGGAATAATGTAAAATAAGGTTAGAATAATGGGCTGGAGTGGGATTGGAGAAGGCCTTCAATTCCAGACAGAATCATTTGCATTTTCTCCTAGGGACAAAAGAGAGCACTGAAGGTCTCTGAACAGAGGAGTCACACGGTTAGATGTATGTCTGAGAAAAAGATCGTTTTGGCAGCTGTGTGAAGGATGGATTAGAAAAGGGAGAAACAAGAAAGAAGGAGACTATTACATTAGCCCAGGCAAGAAGTGATGAGAGCCTCAAATAAGGAAGCAGCCACCTTGTGAGGGGGAGAAAAAGAATGGATGCAAAAGATGGGATAGGCATAACCAACAAATACAGGCAACTGACTGGATGTGGAGCAAGGGAGACAGAAGCATCAAGGAAGTTATAAATCAGAGTGACCTGGAGAATAGTAGCACCGTCAAGAGAAATAAGAAAGTTTAAAAGAGGAGCAAGTTTAGAGGGAAAGATGTAGCATAAGCTTCTCAAACTAAATATCTACAAAACAACTCATTATGTCCAGAGTCAAAGTACCTGGGTTCAAACCCCACCTCTGACAATTACTACCTGCACGATCTTAGGCATATATCTTCACCTCCCCAGGCCTCTATTTCCACAACTGTAAAATGGGGGGGGGGGGGTAGACCTAATGACAAGTGAGGGCCCTTTCAATCCTTGATCTGTTCTCCTGTGATCTTCCCCTGTAAATCTATGTCTCTTCATAACTTTCTTCAGTTACTGTTGAAGGCACCACCACCCTTCCAATTATACCGGTTGAAAACTTTGGTGTCATCACTGACTCTTCGTTCTCCCTGACCCCTATGCTGAAACCGAGCAGGAGCAATCAGACTGGTATGAAGAGAACCAAGAGACAACAAGGGTACAGATACCAAGGTAGGTAAAAATGTCCAGGAAAAGGGAGGTGTTCAGCGGTGTCAAGGACACGGTAAGGTCATAGAGGATAAGGTCTGAGAAAAGGTCATCAAATTTAGTAGATAAAAAGATCACTGGCAACCTTGAGAGACCAGCTCCAACTGAACAATGAGAGCAAAAATCAGAGTGCAAGGAGTTGAGAAGTGAGTCGGTGGGCAGTGAGGCAATGGAGGCGGAAAGGGTTTTCAGGGAAAGGAAATAGAAATAGATGATTATTGAGAGGATGGCAGAGTTAAATGAAGGTTTTTAACGGCAGGGAAGACCTGAGGATGTTTGTAGTCAGAGGGGAAGAAGCCAGCATACAGGAAGAAATAAAAAATGAGGGAGAAGATGATCAATGGGGCAATATCGCAGAAATGACAGTAGATTACAATTAAGGGCACAAGAGGAGTCAACTCTAGCAAAAAGAAGGGACACATCTTCAAAGACTAGCGGAAAGGACAGAATGGAGGAAAATTAGAGGGGTGTTGAGGTGTGGAGTGGAGAAAATGAAGAAATTCATGATGGATGGCTTCAATTTTCTCAGGAAAGTAGGAGGCAAAGTTGTCTGCTCTGGGTGGGAAGACAGAGAAGCTTGAGGAGAGAGGAAAAGATCTGGAAGAGTCACTGGGGATGAGGGGTGGGGAAGAGAGTGATTGAGTCAATAAAGGAAAAATAAAAAGATTGCTATGCAACAGTGATAGTCCATTTGAGAAGAGGTGGCATAAATTTGTATTGGACACAGAACAGTTGCATTAATTTTTCCACACTGCCTCAGCAGCTTGGGAGTACGGAAAGAGAAAGTCAAAGGTGCCAACTGTGACTCAAGATTGAAGATGAGTAGAGTGTGAATGGGTCAAAAACAAGGGGTAACGGGATTTGAGGGTGGAGGAGAGTGCAAAGATGAATCGGTTAAGTGCAGAGTCAAAACATCGAAGGAAGGAAAGCAAGGCCAGGCAGGGGATGAGAGCCTGGGAGAACAGAGAGGGATGGGGGAAAAGAAGGACAAAGGATAGGCTTAGGAGAGTGGCAGAGAGATGTAATGACAAGCAATTGTGAACAAAGGAATTTAAGCACTGAAGAACACAGGGGTGGCATAGTTTGAGGTGAGGGGTAGGTTGAAATTGTGACTATATCTGTGGATGACTGAGGGAAAATGTAGATGTAGGTCATGGAAGGTCAAGGTTGGTGAACTGGAAGGGTCAGGCACATGAATACTGAAGTCCCCAAGGAAAAAGGGCAAGATTTGAGGAGGAAAAGATGGCAATAAGCCAGTTACTGAATTCCTTAAGAAAGGAAGAAGATCAAAGAAAGAGGAAGAGGTCGTATATGTACAAAAATATAGCAGCTCTGCGATGGCAAAGAACTAGAAACTAATGACGTGCCTATCAATTCAAAAATGGCTAAACAAATTGTGGTATGTGATATAATAGTAATACTACTGTGTTGTAAAAATTATGAAAGGGACAGTTTCAAACAAACTTGGGAAAATTTCTATGAACTGATGCAAAGTGAAATGAGCAGAACCAAGGGAATAATTACACTATAACAACACTGTAAGAATGTACAATTTTGAAAGACTTAAGAATTCTAATCAATGCAAAAATTAACCATGATTCCAGAGGACTGATGATAAGTGCTACCCACCACCTCCTCACAGATAAATGATAAATATGCAGAATGAGACACACATTTTTAGACATGATCAATATGGTTTGACAATGCATATTTGTTACAAGGTTGGGTTTCCTTCTGTTCAATGAACCAATCAATTAAATCACATCATTTGTAATCTTTGTATCTTTGCTGCTTCTCAACTCTTTTCATCACTTCCTGCAGTTTGGGTTAATTTGGGTTTGTGGCAGTTCTGAATAGTTTAAAGTACCATACTACTGGATAAATTCATGTTTTTCTATCTATATACCTTCACTAGTACTAAATATAATAGTTATCAAATATTGAAATATCCCTACTTACAACCTTGGAAATAGCTTACTCACCGAGGATGATAAGCTATACCAAATGAACATAAAAGAAGGATGGTTTAATTTACTTTACAGCCCTATGCAAGCTCCACAGAGGAGACGGAGTTTGGCAAAAATGAATGAATGAATTAATAATAATTTGTGTGAGTAGGTGCATTTTTTACTTATTTAGAAAGTTATCATAAAATTATAAAGTATTCCATATTGAGGACAATTAATGGATCAAGCAGAGACTACTTAGACCTAGAAAGCACAAGTGAACATAGTATTTGTATAAAATTGCTTGGTTTTCAGTGAATATAGTCTGATATGCCAACAGCATAATCTTTTGCTGAAACTAGTTTCAGAGAAATGGGGGGTTGGGCAGGGAGAGGGGCAGGGGAGGGAAAAACAAGGCCCGGCAGAGGGAAAGGCAAGGCTCAAAACTAAAGAAAATAAAGTAATGGTCCAGGTGGAAAGTAACGGAACTGCACTGCTCTGTAACTGATAATAATACTGATTCCCCTCAAAGAAGTCATTTTGTTTGCAAAAGGTTCAGCCATGGGCCATGATTTGCAATTCTGGATATCTAAAACGCACACATGGAATCTGAGTTCCTTACCTGAATCACATCTGGGTCAGGACAATGGTGCAGTTGAAAGAAACCAAGACTTGAAGTGGAGAGGCTCCAGCTCAAGCTCTGGTTTGCCATTTACCAGTGGTAGGATTATGGGCACACCCTTGAACTTCTAAGTCCCTGTTTCTTTAGCTGTAAAATGAGGCCCTCTCACTGGAGGCTGTTAGAAAAGAGCTTCATAAAGTGCTATGTAGCTATGAGCTGTTATTACTATGACTGTAATTGAAATTCGTTTCTGTACTTAGATGGTGATTCTTTCACATCAGGACCATCCCAAGATAATTGTGGTAGGACAGAAAGAGGTAGTCTTGAAGTCAGAAGACTAGGGCTGAATCCCAGCTCTACCTCTTGCCATTTGGCACCTCTGTTTCAGTTTCCTAGTCTAAAAAATGGGGAGTCTGTACTACCCGCAAGTACAATGTAAGTCCCCTGACGACAGAGGCTGTCTCTTGTCCCAACATCTCGCAGAGAACTTTGCACATAATACGTATGCACTGAATTGAACTAAAAACACTTGGTAAACCTTAAGAGTTCTAGGTAATTGTGGGTTGTTGTTATTATTACAATCACAGTAAGAGGTGGCCCACTAAAACGACTTCTCACTCAGCACTAAGCCCAAATCAATCAACCAAAAAGGATTAAGTGCATACTCTGCACTCCGAACTGAGGATACAGAAACAATCCCTATTCATAAGGCGCTTATGTTCTAACAGGAGGGATAATAACAACACATATGAGCATACGCAGAACAACTGTGAAGAGAATAAATGCAAATAAATATAATGTAGCTACACATAAGGTGGCTGAAAAGGAGAAGCCCTAGCCATTGGGAGAATCAGGAAAGGCTTAGTATAGAGGGAGGTACTTGAGCTGCATCTTGATTAACTCTTACGTGAAGATGATTCAACATCACAACCATTTGGAAAAGTTCATCTACTTCCTTTTTTTGTTTGTTTATCTCAAGCACATACTAAATTTAACCCAGTAGGACTGGCACTGCCTTGCTTGTCTGTCTCCCCTTTTGAACTTCCTTCTGCTAGCTCTTTTGGGCAAGCTCTTATTATTATGACCACAGTAAGAGCTGGTGCTTATTTTCCTATTTTCTATCCACAAAAGGATTTCAGTGCTGGACTTGGAACAACTGAGTAGGTGGAAGGGAGAACCTAATTTCTTCAGTGCAGTAGAAAGCTGCTTGATTCACATCTCAGTCTGCCTAGACCAAGGAAGGGATTAAAGGCAAGAGTGAAAGGCAACCAAGTCTAAAGGCGGTCACTGTTCAGATTACCGTTGCTTCGTCTCCTGGTTGTTTTCTGAAAATGAAACAGAATCAAAAAGGTATCCCATCACCAAATGAATCCGATCAATATGGCCACCACTTCATCATCTAAAGGGAGTACGGAAGGAGAGGGACCTACCTATTTCCAACAATGGAGACTACTCTGGTAAAATTCAAGTTTGAAGAAAGGACAAGAAATTAGAAATGAAAAGTGAGGTCCCAATTTCTTTTCATTTTTGTTGGACGAAGGAGAGGAAAGGAGAGAAAGAAAGATCAGAAAGTATACCAAGTGTGCAAAAGCTTACAGCCTCAGGAGGGAAAAAAAGGATTAGTATCTATTCTTCAGTTTTATGTTACCTTCACTACTCCCAACAACTTCTGGCCTGCCACATTAGTTCTCAGACCCTTTTCAAGACTAAAAATGATTGATTTTCCTAGTCTTTCGATGTTATCACAGAGAGAGAGGAAGAATAAAGGTACTGAATTATGAGGCTAAAATGTTACACACTCAAACTGTTAAAGGCTATCAGTTTGGCCAAATTTGTATCGGGGTCAAATAATTCCCCCTTTCCTACTGGGGAAGCATGGGGGGGAGGGGAATATTTCCTGATTTTTCTAGCTCTTTCCTTGTAAGTTGGGGGTGGGGAGAGAAGAGTTTGAGGGTAAGCAAATGGTTGGTAAGGGCAAACATATTTTTTATTTTCTTCTGCTACATCCAATGTATTCAACAGAAAGACCTCTGGTCAGTCTGGTGGGGTACTCCCCCTTCCAGGGAGATCAGAAAAGACTTATCTGATCTTCAAGGTACTTTTTCACTAATCAAGTCATGATGTTCTTAAATATTCACTTGGGTCTAATTCTGGTTTCAATCTGTACCTATTGGTACCCCAGTAAGCAAGTGGAATATAATTGGAAATTAACTTGTTCCATCTCATGACCATACTAATGCTTGGTCAGCAGGCTGCCAACAGGGTTTTTCAGTAGATTTTCCCAAAGGTACTACACCCTGTTCAATCAATGGAGCATATCAAATGCTTCTACCTTACTTTTAAAGGCTTTCCTTATATAAGTAAAAATAATGGTCAGTAGTAACTAAAAAAAACCTTTTATCCTAAAATTTTAAGAGTATTCTATTTGGAATATGCCATTCCTCACTTTTGAGACTATAGTAATTTTGGTCCTGACTTTTTTTTTAAGTTCATTTCTATAGTCTTTGATTACAGAACAAATACGCAGTAATTAATCTGTAGGTTGTTTTCTTACTTAACTATTTATTCTATGATGTATTGGATAGAAGGAAGACTTGGTATAGAGCCCCACCCCGTGACACATATAGGCAGTATATCCTGGGAAAGTCATTTAACCTCTCAATGTGCCAGGTAGGCAGTGGCTGATCAACATTGGTAGAGACTGTTCTTCACCAGGAGCTTCCTACACTGATAAAATCATGGGTCCAGATGATTTAATTTTACAAAAACATAAGTCTTTTAGAAATGTTCACTGAGACATGTGGGAAATTATAAGTAGATAAATAGAGAAGTAGATACATATAGGCATATATAAATAAATATATGCATAGGCATATATAAGTAAATATATGCATATTTTTAATCTCCTTCATAAAGTAACAAAGCACCATTTTTCTGAGAATGATGTTTAAGAGGGTGTTTTTTTCAAGGCAGAGGTTGTAGGGAAGGTAAGAGAACATTATGTTCCATGAAGAAGGGCCCACAGTGTGAGAAGGTTAATTGTCCTCTTAACAATGTGCATAAATGCAAACCCACACGCCCACAAGAGAAGGTTGGGCAATGTACTCATAAAATATAGACTTCACAGCTGGTCGCATTTGTTGCATAAACTACTACATCTAAATACACTGGAAGCTCCCCTGATCTGGATTAGTTAAATTTGATTTTCTACCCACCCAGCCTACTCCATGTCCCTTCATACCCTTCTCCCCTTACTAGTGGTTTGGTCTTCTTAGTATCTCATCCTGTTCAGCAGCATTGCTCCAGTACTGATGTATGTTATGGATCCCATAGAGAAGATTGGGATCTGGCTCTTCTGATTATCTTGTTACCACCATATCATCAATCCCTGAATTAGAGCTCGCAGGTAAATCTTAGAAGGCGACTTTCAGTTGGCTGTTACAACATTTCCTACTTGCTTCAACCACATTACCCAGGGTGTAGCCCTGAAAGAGGAATTTCTAGCATTTAGGAAACACATACTATACACTAAGCACAGTTAAGTATTGTATGAAAGGAGAGAAGACCAACATTTCCCATAATAAGGATAAAAGTGGTCATAGGGTCTTTGTAATACATATGATCGTAGTATTGCCACCTACTCTGTGGCATCCAAATGTTTTGGGAAAGCTGGCACAGTGTAGTGGATAGAGGGCAAGTCTCAAAGCCAGTAAAACCCTATTTCAAGCCCTCTAACTCTAGAGTCACTCACACGTCACTTATTTGCGCAATTCTAGGCAACTCCTTAAGACTAAATTGTAGGGAATTGTGAAGCCAGGCATTGATTGATAAGAGAGAAGTTCCTCACCCTGGAGTTCCCTAAGGTAATGAAACTGGAGGTTCACTTACAAAAAAAAAAAAAGTCCCTGCCTTCAAAGAACTTACATTCTAAGGAGGGGAGACAGAGGAGAGGAAGAGGAGACACAATGTGCATGTTTATGCAGGTATACATAAGACTCATAAAATGCAGACACAAGGCAACTGTGAATGCAAAGGCACTTACAGATGAGGGTGCTGGGAGGGCATTAAGGCAGAGTGCTAAAGACAGTCACAGGGCAAATGGGATTCTCTCTGTGCATGATATTTTTAAGGGAGCACACAGGGCCAATTGCAATCTCCTTTCTGCCTATGAGGTGAGAAAAATATAAATCAGTACTCACCAAAGTAAAGTATTTTAGTATTAATATCTTTATTGCTGGGCTTTATCTTTCAATAGTCTTCCTCTCCTGTCCATTTTGGAAAGAAATGGGGAAAAAAAGTCCTCTTGGACAATACCTTTGCTTTATTTTCTGCTTTGAAATGGCAACTATAGTTATAAACAAAGGCTTGGGGCGGGGGAAAGGGGAGTGTTAAAGAAAATCCATTGAAATATATTGTCCTCCATTGAGCAAAGAATTCTATTAGAAGAGCAGCTAACTTGTTGACACTGCCTCATGTTCAGAGTTAATACAGTAAATAAGTCAGTACTTTCTTCTATTTCTGGACACAAAAAGGCAAGAATATATCTAACATTTTATTAGAAATAATAACAATAATGACAGCTATCATTTATATAGTCCTTGCTTTGCAAAATGCTTTATGTTATCTCATGTGTTCCTCACAAGAACCCTGTGAGGTGGATGCTGTTACTATTATCACCATTTTACAGATGGAAAAACTGAGGTACAGAGAGGTTAAGTAATTAAACTAGCTAGTGTCTGAGGCAGAACTAGAATTCAGGTCTTCCTTTACCCCAAGTCCCATGACCTACCTACTGAGCCACTTTGAGAACACAGACATTTAAAAAAAAAAACATACTGCCATCAGATGACATAACAATGTAAGGAACATAAGCAATATATAAATATTAGCTATTATTATCATTAATATTATCTCTATTATTTATCATCTGAAACCATTTGGGATCTTTGCTGTTTTATCAGGCAAGGCTGTCCAGAGTTAGTGAGCGTCTGAGGCCACTCCAAACCAGGGTCTTCCTGCCTCCTGTTCTACTCTCTATCCGCTATGCCGCCTAGCTACCCCAATGGACTCCATTACTTCAGCTAATTCATGATTTTATCACTATGGATACTCTCTCCAACCATACAGATTATGATTTATTGATGCTTTCGTATCCTGTGCAAGCCTTTCCAAGTCCTTCCATAAATCTTCCACATAGTATGTGCCCACCATGCCAAAGGCCTTCCTCTAGGTTTTTAAATATTTGATAATAGTTGATAAGTGCTACCAGTTATACAGCACTTTAAGATTTGTAAAACATTTTACACGTATTATCTCATTTGATTTGCCAATGCCCCATTCGGACTGTTGAGTTGTCATCTCACTCATTCTTGCTACATGACTAACCCTAATCCGTTTCTACTCGCACGTTCGTAATGAAGTCTTCTGTGCTACGTAACATGCACATTGTCCCCTTATACCTTGCAGGTGCCTTTGGGACACCTGCAAAGCTGAGTCTTCACAGATGATGGGGTTCTACGACCTGTAGTCATATGGCATCGTCAGTTGCTGTTTATGGATTCTGGTGGCAGAGAGCAGTCTGGAATCAAATGCAGGACAAAATTAAGAAAGAGCCGGCAGGTCAGTGTGAATGAAATACGGAGTACATGAATGAGATTAACATAAAACGGGGCTAGGAAAGTAGTTTGGAACCAGACTGTGGACCGGAAGCATAGGGATCTCACTTAGCTCACAAAGGGACAAGAGGGCGTGGGGAGGACAAAGAGAAAGAGGGGGAGGGACTAGATTAATTGCCTCTAGTTGCAAGGCTGTTTCAGGCCTACAACCAAATCACCATTTATAATCACCAGAGCAAAGCCTTCCAATGTTTTGCCTTGCGCAACCACAGAGATCAGTTGCAACAGTTAAGTCGCTGAGTGACCCTCACTATTGTCTTTAATAACTTTCCTGTGCTCAATTCCAGAAGTGTAATCACTGGGTGCTGCCTCCTGGCTAGTAATGAGTGTTTCCTGTATTCCCGACCAGGCTTCTTTTCAGAGAGAACCTGTAACAATGAAGAAGACGCGGTTACCCTGGTTCCTACTGTGCTGTTTATTGTCATTTAATTATTAAGAGTTCTGAGAATGTCATGCCTCACGTCAAGAATCTTGAGTTGTTCTCTATTGCCTCTGAGATAAAATACAAACTCCTCAGCTCGGTACTTTAAGCCCTTCACAGTCTGGCTCCAGCCTACCTTTCCAGACTTATTTCTCTTTCCTCCTCTTCAAAAACTGGCCAACTTCACTGTTCCCTGACCTTGATGTTCATTATAGCCTACATTACAAGATACCCATTTTTACTACAAGTCCCTTCTGCCTGCACCAAAAGCTGAGGGAGAGCTTCCTCACTGGGCTTTCTCTTACCCCTTTATCTTTCCCTTGCCCCAGATCAAAAGCAAACCATCATGACTAACTTTGATAGACTTGGCTCTCCTCAGCAATACAAGGCTCAAAGACAGCTCCAAAGGACTCATGATGGAAAGAGCTATCTACATCCAGAGAAAGAACTGAGGAGTCTGAATGCAGATTGAGGCAAACTATTTGCTCTCTCTTTTTTTCCCCTCTTTTTTTTTTTTGGTTTTGTTTCTTCTCTCTCATGATTCATCCCATTGGTCATAATTCGTCTTTGCAACTTGACTATTGTGTAAATAAGTTTAATCTGAAGGTTTATGTAGAATCTATATCAGACTGCATGCCATCTTGGGGGGGAGAGGGGAGAGGAGAGGAGGGAAGAAAATTCGAAACTCAAGAACATGTAACACTAAGTGTTGTAAACTAAAGATAAAAAATCTAATTTTAAAAAAAGGGTAAATCATCAGCTACTTCACACATATGACATGTCTTTTAAATACAAGAACCATCTTACTAGAGTGTAAGGATTTTCAGGGCCCAAGCTGTATCACAGACAAGTTATAGATACGTAGTATCAATGAAGAGCTCAGCTTTGTCCAGCCATAAAGGTGTCTTACCTAGTTGTGGATGGATGGATGAATGAATGAGTAAGTGAAAAGGGGGATTTATGAAGCTCTTATTATGTGTCGAACACTGAGCCTAACCCGTACAAAAGCAAAGATAGCTCTCGACCTCAAGGAGCTTATATTCTAACTGGTTTGCATGACCGTAAGCAAAAGCATGGAAGTAAGAATAATTGTGATAGGTTTGGGGGAAGATGAGACCAAACTTGGTTGGATCAGAGTTTGTATAATGGGATCAGTGCTTGCTTTAAGGTCTGCAAAGCACTTTCCTCATAATAATCCGGTGAGGATAAGTATCATTTTTCATTTTTCCCATTTTTGTAGATGAAGAAACTGAAGTTCGGAAAAATGAAGCAACTTATCAATTTCACAATGCTAGTAAGTGGAAGAAACAGGATTAAAATCCAGATTTTCTGGCTTCCTCTGAAACATGGGCCACAAAAAGTCAACAGAAAAATATTGCTAGTTCTACTTTAGAAGCAAAAGTAAGATCAAAACCAAGATTTTTGAGCCAAAAAAATCATCATCAAAACAGGGTATTTCACCAAGGCAAACAGCTTTTTAGAAACTGACACTGTTGTACCATCATCATAAAGGACTAGTTTTTGTGCTTAGCTGAAGAAATGGTATGCCAAAAAGCAACAGGACATCATAGCTTCCTTCTAAAGCAGAGCATTTTAGTGCATTTATGTCTGAAACATTCTCATAGATTTTTGCTTTGTCATTTGTCCCATTTTCCCCCCAGAAGAATTCACTCAGCAGGTAGCCGTCTGGCTCTAGGAGTGGACTATTCTCACAAGGAAAGAGTCATCCGTGAAATCTGCCAGTTCAGTTTGTGAAAACCTATATTCCTTTTCCAAATCATGGAAATGATCAAAGAAACAAAAGACAATATTGTGGTCTACTTAAACTTAAGACTTAGGATCATGGATCTTTGGTCTGTAAAAGGGATCATAGAGATGATTTAGTCCAACCTCATCTCTGTCCTACCCCTCCCATTTACCATATGAAGAAACCAAAGCCCAAAAGGGTGAGGGAATTAACCCAAAGTTGCACAGAACAAGGAAGTGGACCCAGATCTTCTCACTTCAAATCCAAACATTTTGCTAGATTCTGTACCTACTTCTGAAACGTATGTTCCAGTTCAAAATGTTAACTGTCAAGTGAAATGGAAAACAGCACCTAGCATGACACTGTGCACAAACAATGATGCACAAATTAACTAGGACAAATTAAAGTAATTAAATGTACTGACATAAAATGCACTTTACAATTTATTATGTCTTTTTAAAAAGTTTATAATGTGATGTTATTTTGCTATAATTATTTGTTTTACATGATTTATGATTGTGCTCACAAGATTTTGACACATACTTTTTAATTCATCATAATTAAACTACACTTTTATCACACTGGATATTAAGCATAATTTTGACAGTCAATTTTTCTGGGTCTGGTCTTGATTTCAATAGGGTTTAAATAACATTGAGTTCCCAGGCCAATGAAGCATGTTTATCTCCATTTCTTGGATATATTTCTTGAACTTTCATGGCATCTGGCATACTGCTTGGCACATAGTAAGTGCTATGTAAATGTTACCTATTATTATTATTATTACTATTATTGTAATGCAAGCCTGTGACACCATTTCTACCTCCATTTAAACAAGTCTGCTTCTCAGTATGTAAGTATATTTATCAGACTTCATTATTCTCTCATTAGGGATAAGATTTCCAAGCCTAAAAAGAGGAGAAAAAACAAAAACATTTTTAGGAGGTGATGTTTTATGGTCTAATAAAGATGCTGAAGTCTTACAGGACCCCCTGAACTCCTTATAAAGGTTTTAATAGAGGCTTGAATAAAAAAGTTGAGTTTCATTAAAGTAAAAATTACCCTTTTCCAGTCTTTGGTATTCCAGTCTTTGTACTGTCTTGCCCATGAGAGAAGGATTCTCTCTTCATAACAACAGGTTGCAGCTATTTTCTTGTATTTTTTTGTTTTGTTTTAATGGTCTTCTCACTGTTCTTCCAACCTCAATAAGCTTATACCACACAGTAAAGGAATCAATAATAAGCTCTCCAGTTGCCAAGCCTCCCTGAAGTTCTTGCATGTTTTCTAAAGCTAAATTAGATTTTTTTTTGCAGCACTATTCAGTTTTTTATGTTGATTTTCAATTTCCTTTGCACTTGAGCAGAATTTATCTTGCTTTATTATGGGCTTAAATAATTCTTAAAATGCCTGACTTCCCCAAACCAATAGCCTCTTCAGTATCTCTAATATTCACCAGGTATGCTCTAAGAGTTATATTTTTTTCACATTTTCTTGAATTAATATCTTTTCTTTAAAATCATTGAATTAAAAGCATTAGATCAACTAAATACATGTTTGGCACAAAATCAAGCACCCATCTGATATAGAATTAACTAAAAGTGGGGAAAACAGTTCAATATGGTTTCAACTGGTAAAGGTCAGATGTTCTAAGTCAGTCTGGTGTCAGTATTAACACTCATGAATGATCATTACTGTGACAAAATGAAACCCTATCAAAATATTACTTGTCCCAAGTACTTCACAGATCACTTTAGTCAGTATATAATAAATAGTTTGTTTAACTGACTAGTAACTAGGTTAAAGTGAGGCCTAGCACAATGCATTTGCAACTATACAGATTTCACTCTTCAGAAAGGGTTTTTTTTTTAGTGTTATAACTTCGGAAAGAGCAAATCACAACCTGTCTGGCCCTCAGGTTCCTCACCTTTAAAAAGAGAATGTTAGGCTAGATAACCACTACTACCACCACCCTCCAATCCCTTTTCTCTCTAAATTTACAATCCTATGATTATTTCATCTATCAGTATATTATAAAAATAACATCCATTCTTTGGATTGAACTAAGGAAACTTGGGTTCTGATTCTACGTCTACCACAATCTTAGATGTGTGACCTGTAGCAAGTTAATTCAACTTTATGGGCCTCTATAAAATAAGTAGGTTAGAATAGATGGTGAATGAATCAATGGAGCACTTATTAAACACTATGTACCAAGCATTGTACCTATGTACACTGGGGATACAAATAGAAAAATTGAGACACTCCTTCCTTTCATGGAGCTTACATTCTAATTGGGGGAACAATACAGAAAAGAAAGTTAACCTGAGAGTGGATGGAAAGGCTTAAAAATGCTAAAGGTATAGCGGAAGGACCAAGAGCAAGTTCACAGGACCCTTAGGTTCCATCAGTAAGTCAGAGGAAAGTGTCAGGGCATAAAGGTAGGGCAGATGGTAAGACTAGGTGGGCCTACATCTCCCTGGAAGGAACAGAGTTGGTGACTCCCATCTCATCCAAGCCAAATGAGCAGTCAAGTAAGCTGGATGGATTCTGGGTGACCCTACTTAGGGAAGCACCAAGGAGAGAAAATGGGGCAAGGCACACCACCAGGTAGTAGGGTCATGATCTTTAAAGTCCCTTCTCAATTTAACATGTTGTGGTTCTAAAAATCACACCATATTCTTCAATTTTAGGTAGCATACTATACAGAGGAACTCTATTAATGTTTAAAGATGGCTTCTTTTCTTAGAAAGTAAAATATAAAATATTCTTTCTACTTTCTACTACACTCCACTGCCTCTTAAAATCTTTGATTAAAGGAGCCTTGCATACCAAGGTCACTCAAGTATCCTAAATTCCTAGACTTAGGTCTTTCGTATTTAATATTCTATCCTCACCAACCCTTCCTTTCTAGCCACAATAGTATTCTCCATCCTCATTCCAGATTCATCTAACACTTCACCTCTAAGATTCTTAGTTTACCTTTGCCATGGTGTAAGGTACTTCTCCCTACAGAAAAGGGCAAGGGAAAAGAGATCCATCAAAAGAAGCTGGGTAGAATACAGAGGAACTACCTGATATGAGCTCTGTTGACTACAGAGAGGTCAGGTTTGTTTTTTTTTTTTAATGGGAAAGGATTATATCTGAAGCCTGGCAAAGTTAAGAGGTAGCCATCTAACCTGAGTGGGGAAAAACTGAAAGAAACTGTAAAAATAGAAGTGGGGTTTTAGTATTTAGTTAGTAAAAGCATTGTTTTAGTTACATCAAGCTGGGCTAAATAATGAAGTATCGTATCTGAAATGTTTCCAACCCAATACTGCTTGCGCCCTGTGTTTCTATTTACTAAAGTCTTGAAATCTGGAAAATAAGGAGACTGGGAGAAGAAACAATGCAACATCTCTCTCACCTCTCTGCAGAGAGGTGGGCCTGGAGGGGTTGCACAGACTGACAGATATGGTCACTGTGTAAGTTGGTTTTGCTTAATTGTTTCTCTTTGTTACAAGGGAGAGTGGGTTCAGTGATTAGTGGGGGAGGAAGAGCAGCCATAAGGGGGAGGGGACAACACTATATCTGGAAATTGCTATCATAAAGAAGAAAAGAAGAGGATGGGATTAGACGAGCTCTCCAAGGTCCCTTCCAAAACTAAAATTCTGCCGTTTTTAAGAATTACTCACAGCAATGGAACACTACTGTGCTCTAAGAAACAATGAGCTGGCTGATTTCAGAAAACCATGGGAAGACTTCCATGAACTGATGCAAAGTGAAATGAGCAGAACCGAGAGAATGTTGTACACAATAACAGCAATATTGTTCTATGAACAGCTTTGAAAGACTGAGTCATTTTGAGTACTGTAAATACTCCAATCAACTACAAAGGACCTATGAAGGAAGATGCTATCCATATCCAGAGAAATAACTGTTAAAAAGTAGTATGAGTAGTATGCTTATATATGTATGTGTGTATGTGTATATACATGTGTGTGTATATATATATATGTATGTATGTATGTATGTGCATATGTATCTAATGGTAGCCTTCTCTAGAGCTGGGTGGGGAGAGAGGGAGAAAAAAATAAAAAGTACACAGCAGAAAATAAAAGAAAAATTAGAAGGAAGCATAGAAAAGGAGGTCAGCTTTGAAAATAATGTGTAGTATTTATTACATTGTTTTTTAAAAAAAGCAAATCACATGAAATGGAAATTTGTGATTTTATATTGAATCCTCTTCTTATGCTATGCTGTATACATGGAAATGTTCTCTTTTTTTGTCTTTAAGTTCAAAATAGATTAAAAAAATTCTAAAGAAAATAAAACAATTACATCATCATTGTCATCATCACCATAAAGAATTACTCATAGGCGTAAAAGGGGGAGAAAAGTAACAATGAGAGTAGGATTTGTTCCTTAACCAGAGACTTACCATCATCATACTAGAAAAATATCTTTTAGGGTGCTGGATATCTACAGTATACTATCTGTGTATATAGTAAGGTTATCATCTGTTATATATTATCCCTTACAATGACAGTTCTTTATAATTTAAAATCATTGGACATTTTTATAATATGATTTAGTAGACAGAGTACTAGACTCGGCGTAAGGAAAAACTGAGTTCCAATCTCACCTTTGACACTTACTAGCTGTATAAATTTAAGCAAATCACTTAACTTCCATGTGCCTTAGACAAGTCCCTAGGATTTACGTACTAATTCTCAGATGGGTTGTGATCTTGTTGGTAGAAGGAGTTCCCTAGGCTAATGAACTCCTCTGTGTACCAGCAAGAAGCTTTCTGCCCACTGTGTTTACATGTTTTTATGTCTCACACACAGATAGGATCAAGTGTTGTAAGGATCACAGGATACTTATTTTTAGACTTTGAACAAAACTGAGATATCATCTGGTTCAACCCTTTCTTATTAGAAATGAGAGAGTATTTATGCCCAAAGAGATGAACTGTCTTGTCCAAATCACAAAGGTAACAAATACCACATCCAAGACTAAAACCCAGATCTTTTGAGTTCAAATCCAGTGCACTCTATATTATGTCATGCTGGGAACAAAGAAGATAGAGGAGAGTTCATTTCTAAGGTCACATCAAAAGTTGTCATGAGAACTACAGGGCATGTAGTCAATGACAAAAAGAAAAGTAACTGGAAATAAAATGGGTGTCCACTGACTGAATGATTGTGGCATAATAATGAAATGTTATTTCATTACTGCAACATGATTTGATTTGTGAAGAAATAATTACGGTATAAAACACAAAAGACAAACTAAAATTAACTTTTAAAAAGAGGGAAAAAAGTTGGCATGAGGGAAAAGTCATGAACTTTTGTCATCTGACCTATAATCAATCTACTGGGCCACTAGTTAGCAACCTTTCTTGTCTATTACTGGAAAAAACTTTGGATGGAAGTTTGAGCCCCAAGTTCTAGGCCTTGCTCTGCTATAAACTTGCTAGGGAAAATCAGCTGCCCAATTTTAGCTTCAGTTTTCTCATCTATAAAATGAGAGAAGGGAACTAGAAAATCTCTAAAGTTCCAGCCAGCTCCAGCATTCTATGATTCTACTAAATTGGTTCAAGAGACTGACCACATACCATGCCAACTTCCATTTGGCATATGGGGAAACATTACTAATATAATGACCTTCATATAAAACTATTATTTGGATTATATGTCTGAATGTTCATTTTTAATGTAGATTCAAATTTGTAATTAGAAATATACTTTTTAAATGCATATGTTTGTGGGACTTACATTTTGGATCAGCCTATAATGATGTGGAGAATCCTGCTAGAACATACAAAACCACTGTTTTGGGTCACAATACTCACAAGTTCTAATTCAGAATTTCCAAAGCCTGGTCTTTGTTGTTTTTCCCCTTCCTCAACATTCCCTCCATCACCTTCATTTTCTTCTGCAAGCCTGTGTGGAATCCAGTACCACAAATGATAGCATAAAATGTTGACTATGTATATAAACCTATTTCAAAATAAAAGCTGGTCCAATGGCTCTGAAAAACTCTGATATTCTCTTTTCTAATTTGTTCGATGACCCACTGAACTTGTAATAAATGAATACTAAGGATGATAGAAAAGTTGATCCCATGGCATCAACCAGCATTCATTTTAGTAGAAAGTCATTTCCTCTTCCAATCTAGCTAGAGAAGAACAGCAAAAGCTCGTGTTGTAGCCTTGAGTCTGTCCATGCTTACATGAAATTACTGGAAAAACACATTCACCATGCTGTTCGTCCTTCATTCTTGAAGAAGACCATGACATCTGAAAGGTGATGCCATGACATGCAAGTGAATTGGATTTAAGTGAGGGAAGGCTGTGCAAAGCACCAGTCTCACTTTCACCTCCAGAGCCAACTCGGTCCAGTGGCCAGATATGGATCAGGACAACTGGAAATGGCCCAGGATGCAGTGGGGGACCTTGGCCTTTTCAAGCTAAGGTCTTTAACAGGTCTCAGTTTGACCTTACAGCAGAAATGAAAAGAGGGAACCAATCAAAGTCTTCTCTGTCACCAATACACAGGTTCCACCCATTAAATCCATGGATGAGGAAACCCATCTGGAATGCAGAAGACCACCATAAAAGGAAGAAGGACCAGCCAGAGGCCCAATTAAAAACCAAAGAACTTCCACTCAGGTAAAAATCTGCTTCCAAGTTGTTCTCCATTCATATAGCTCATAACCTCTCAGCTCAAGTGAACAAAAAATTAAAAGTCCATACATCTATTTCTACTTCCATGCCTTCTTTCTGCTTGTTGGGTTCCATGATAATGCAATTTAACTCTCTGACTCTCCAGAGCTTCTCCACCATTTTGCTTCTCTCCAATGGTGATTCAGATGCTTAACCCTTTCCTTGCCCCTACAAGGCTCCTGTCTGCCAGGAAATTCTATTAAACCTCATTTAACCCATACCAACTGACTCAACTGTGACAGTCACTATCATTATCACTCCTGGAAAACAACGCAAACCCCATGTGACACTTACAGTGTGTGCATTATCTTCCTAGAGATAATACGGTGCAATGGAAAGGATACTGGGCTTGACATCCAAAGACCTTGGTATTGGTACTTACCAGCTCCATGGCTTTGATCAAATTACTTCATTCTCTCCCCTGGGCCTCAGTTTTCTAGATTACAAAATAATGAATTTGGAGTGATCTAGAAGGTTTTTCAAAACTCAAACAGTCTAGGGTAAATAAACAAGTTACTTGTAGCCATGTGGATGGAGGTTCTAATGACAAAGGAGCGTTCAGAATCCTAAAACCTGACTTTAAGTAATAACAGCTGACATACAGTGTTTTAAGGTTTGCAAGGTATCCTGTCTACACTATCTCACCTGATCTTTCCAACAAACCTGTGAGGTAGATGTACCACAGGTACATCTACTTTTACAGATGAAAACAATGTAGCTCAAAGTGGGTAAGTAACTTGCCCATGCCCACAGAGCTAGTTAGAGCTGGAAATAAAATTTGAATCCATATCCTGTTGACTCTAAGTTCAATGCTCTTCCACTCCAATATGCATAGATAGATCAAGTGCTAAATTCATTTTGCTTCATTTACAAAGTTAATGTTCCTGGCTGGCCATTAGCAAAGTGTGCACTTCTAAATGTTCATTCCAGTAGTTGTGATGGAAATATATTAATCCTTCCTCAGCCTCTTGCCCATGTGACTGATAACATTTCTTAGAGGCAGCTAGGTGACACAGGGGAAAGACCTGAGTAAAATCCTAGCTCAGACACTTACCAATTGTGTGACCAGGGGGTAAGTCACTTACTTCTAAGTCTGTTTTCTCACCTGTAAAATGGGGATGGAAATAGCATCTATGCCACAGGGTTGTTGAAAGGGCCAAATAAGACAGCATTTAACATATGTAAAGTGCTTTCCAAATCTTAAAGTGCTACATAAATGCTGGCTATTATTATTCACCAATACATCAAAGATACGTCATTTTGGTACTGTGGGAATGCCTTTCACAAATGCAGACCGTAGGCTATCTTTCTCTAGCTTTTGGAGATGGTTTCATAGCTGAAAGATTCATCGGTCAATCTAGTGACAATGTTCACCAACTTAGCTGTGTTGCTTTTTGGATGACCAATAAATTCTGACATCAATCCCTGACTTGAAGTCTTTCCAGCTTGGTAAGACTCGCCAGAGTTTGAGCTCTACTGGCATAAATAACCTTCTGTATCACCTTCACGCCACAACGAGGAATCAGAGTAAGACACTGGTGGAGGCTCACTGTCACATTCAATAAATGTCTAGCCAGGCTTCAGCCTGTACTCCATGGTTGTGGATTCAACCAAAGTTCATAATATAACCTACAATCTTAGTAACATGCCCCATCCAACTTGGCTATCCAATCAAAGATCAAGCCTATATTTAATAGATACCTCTTGCAATGAATTAGGGAGAAAAGAAATCACACCTCTCCCCTACCGCAAGGGGTTCTTTTACAGTTATGTGCAAGAAGTCTAAGGGTATATTTCTGTTCTATCAGCTGCAGCTTTTTTTTTTCCTCCAAGGACCTTCTCCACTTTCCTGAAGCTCACCTTCACCTGGTATCTTTTTTCATCTACTAGCTGGTGAGGCAGCAGCTGGCCTAGTGATAGGTCTTAAGAGACTATGGCCTGGCAAAGATAAGCCCTGCCCCATCTTGCTCTCCTCTGCCTCCTTAAGACCTGGCTGCTATCCTGAGCTGCCCAGGGCTAAAATTAGCCTGACTGATGCTTTCTATGCTGGCAAGAAATTAGGTTATTTTTAGCCTCCAAGAGCTCAGAACCAGGACTATGATGGGGGTGGAGAAAGGCCTTACCTCCAGCTTTCCCACCTGTCGTTACAACCTCCCCAGCTCTTCCTATGCCTCATTTTCATTTCACCAACATATTCTCTCCATTGTGTATTTCTGCCGTTCTGCCTTCATGATTTCCCTTCTTCACTTTCCCCCAACTTTGAGTCTTCTGATTGGCCAACTGTAAATATCTCCTCAGTAGACCATCTGACTCCAGCATCACCCTTCTCCAATTAATTCTCTCAGCTGTTGCCAAAGTTGTCTTCTCTGCTTGTCACTTTGAATATGCCACTTCTTCTCAAAACCTAATTAGTTTCCCAGATTCCAGGCCCTCCCCTTGCAATCCATCCTATGTATCACTGACATATTAATCCCCCCAAAACATTTATTTCATGATTTCACACCCCTGCTTACAAACTTTAAAATAGACCACATTGCCTAAAGGATTAATAGCAATGATTATCATCGTGAGAATTAATTTTATGTAGAACTTTTCAGTTTCTCTACAACAGCCCTGTGTGAGAGCTAATCTAGGTATTCTTCCATTGGAGGCCCAAATTTCTTAGTCTGGCATTCAAGGCTCTCCATGATATAGCCAAACCTCCTTTTCTAATCTTATTTCCCACTACTCCCTTGCATGACATCTCCACTGGTCTGTTCATTGTCCCTTAGACTTTGTTTCTTCAGTTCATAATTCAACAAATATTTATTAAATATCTACTATGTGCAAAGCACTAGACAGAAAGATGAAAAATGTCACTAGTGCTCCTCCCAAAGAGCTTATAGAGAAATTGCAACCTGTACAGAAATAAGTTTAATACAAAGTAGAATGCGGAAGGGGAATGAAGATAAAGTGCTCTAGAAAGATTTGAGGAAAGAAAGACCACTTTAACCTGGGCTTTAGGAGAGTTTAGGAGAGGCTTCATGAAAGTGGTTGTACTTGCACTGTACCTGGAAGGAAAGGCTAGAGAGAGGAGAAAGAACATAATCTAGGCATGGGCATATGAGGGGATAAAGAACAGCTGGCAGTTCAGTCTGATTGGAATGTAAAGTGCATGAAATAAAGTAATATTTAAAAAAAAAAAGGTTACAAAATCAGGTTATTCAGCCTCACTGTGTGATGATCAGCTTTGATAGACTTGGCTCTTCTCAGCAACACAATGATCTAAGACAATTCCAAAAGACTTATGATGGAAAATGCTATCCATATCCAGAGACAGAACTATGGAGTCTGAATGCAGATCAAAGCATACTATTTTCACTTTTTTTGTTTTTCCTTTCTCATGGTTTTTCCCTTTTGTTTTGATTCTTCTTTTACAACATGACTAATATGAAAATACATTTAATATGATTTTACACATACAGCCTATATCAGACTGCTTGCTGTCTTGGGGAGGGGGAAGAGAAAGGAGGGAGGGAGAAAAAAATTGCAATTCAAAATCTTATAAAAGTGAATGTTGAAAACTAAAAAAAAAAAAATTTAAAAAGAGGAAAAGAAAAGGCAGGTCATAGTCGGATTATGAAGGACTTAAATGATAGCTAAGAAGTTTCCATTTCGATATATAGGGAATGGGGCATAGAAATCTATCCTGCCCTACAAGAAAGTAAAGGGAAAGGGGATGGGGGGGGAGTGGGGTGAAAGAAGGGAGGGCTGACTGGGGAATGAGGTAATCAGAATACACGCCATCTTGGAATGGGAGGGAGGGAAGAAATGGGGAGAAAATTTGTAACTCAAAATCTTATGGAAATCAATGTTGAAAACTAAAATATTAAATAAAAATGATTTTAAAAAAGAAGTTTCCATTTTATCCTACAGGCAATAGGCAACCACTGAAGGCTGAGCGGGGGGCCCGGGGGGGTGGGGTGAAGCATCCTCAGACTTATGCATTAAAGCATCACTTTAGAGCTGGAAACTAAGAGGGTGTCTTCCTCTTGGGGAATGGCTAAACCAATTAAGGTATAGGGATGTAATGGAATATCATTGTGCCATACCATAAGAAATGTCAAAATAGTTTCAAAGGAAATTGGGAAGATCTCTATTAACTGATACACAACATGGTAAGCAAAACTAGAACAATTTTTACATATACATATATGTACTTGTGTACATATATGAATATGTATACACGCGCACACACACACACACACACACACTCTGACCACAGCATTATAGAGAAAAACAATTTTGTAAGACTTTGGAGTTCTGACCAATGTAAAGTTAAATTGCAAGTTTAGAAGCCTGAAGATGAACCATAGTACTCACATCCCATCAGAGAGGTGATGAACTTAAAATGGAGAGAAAGCACATGTTTTCAGGCACACAATGTGGACACTGGTTTTGCTGGGCTATGTATGTTTATGATGAGAATTTTATTTGGAGAGTTTTTGTTCTTTTTGTTGTTGTTATTTGATAGGAAAGAGCAATGGGAGGTTGTGATGCCAATCAGTGATTAAAGATTTTCCTGCCCATTCAACAGTCCTCAGGTGGGGCCAGTTAAAGGAAGCTTGATTAGAGGTTTGTTTGTAGGCAGCCCTACACTCTTTACTTACTACTAAGCCCCAGGCCTACACTCTTCTGCGTATTGGGCATGAAGCCCTTGCGCCCTAAAAAGAGAGAGAGACAGAGAGAGAAAGACAGAGACAGAGAGAGAGAGAGAGTGTGTGTGTGTGTGTGTGTGTGTGTGTGTGTGTAGACATATACACATATATACCCAGAAGGTAGCCATTGTAAGGTCAGAATTCAGAATTCAACCAAAAGAGGAGAACCAAGAACTCCAAGTTGACAGAGCTGCAGAGAGAGTGCAGAATGGAGAATGGAAACCAGGGAGCTGCAGAGACCAGAGAACTGAGCGGGGAGAGAACCCAGGCAAGCAGACAGTTGGGATTCGTGAGTGTTTACGGAAAGGCCCCAGCAGTGGGGAAGGTTACAGGATGACTTGGTTCCTTGCTATAATACTATGTTATATTTCCTTGTTGTTACATTGAGGTGGATTTACTGGTTTTGGAATACAATTACTGCTACATCAAATTGGAATTACTGGTTCTGGAATTAGATCCTCTGGTATCCAAATAAATGTCATACTTCCCCCACCTTCTACCTAAAGAATCTCTTATACTTTGTGATTCTGAACTATACTGGCATGTATCCATGACCATCTTCGAGGTCATGAATCTTGCCTTACTGATAACAGAGGTACATATTATAAGTACATGTGAAAGCAAACAAATGTGTTTTTTAAAGCATATATTATTTTGGCAACTGTTTGTTAAGGCTGAACTAGAAAGATCTGTAACAGGAAAAAGGATCACTAAGGAGGCTATTACGATAGTCCAGGTGGGAGATAATGAAGACTAAATTGGGATATTGGCAGCACAAAAACAGAGGAAATGGTTACAAAGGGAAACTGAGGAGGTAAAATGATAGGAATTTAAAAATTAGTTGGATAAGAGAAGTGACAGAGTCAATAGTCAAAGAAGTCTCCTAGATTTCAAGAACAAGAAGGGGGCAGCTAGATGGCACAGTGGTTAGAGCACCAGCCCTAGAGTCAAAAGGACCTGAGTTCAAATCTGGCCTCAGATGCTTACTAGTTGTGCAACCTTGGACAAATAACCCTAACTACCTCGAAAAAAAAAAACAAGGAGGGTGGTCATGATATCAACAGAACTAGGGAATTTTAAAGGAGGGAAAGACTTGGGGGGAAGGGATGCTTGATAAATAGAAAAAATAAGATTTAATTTTAAAAAAGAAAAAAGAATGGGAAAAATATGTTCAATTTTGGACATTCTGAACCAGCAAAACATACAATAGGAAATGTTCAGTAAAGCAGTTTCCTACTTCCATTTTTATCATATACTGCTTAGTTTCAGGGTTCTGCAACACTGAACTACCAACATCCTGCAACCTCTGGCACTGAAACATATGCCTAAAAAAAGGTGAAAGAGTTTGTGAAGTGATGTCAAAAACATATCTCCCAATGACCTAATGGCACGGGGTGACCATCATTTAGCCTTCGGTATTCTCTATGCTTAAGAAGTCAGGCATTTTAGAGCAGAGTCCAAGGCATGAGACTTTTCCACACGTAACACAAGGAAATTCAAAAGAAGATAACCTGGGAAAGCCATTCCTAGACTCCCCAGAGCAGCATCACTCAATCAAAAAGCTGTAACACCACAAAGACATAATACATGATTCTCTTAATCACCTTCCTTTCAACTCATCTTTATAGTCAGAGCATAAAAGTCAATTTAATAATACCACCAGTACAGTTCTGCGCTGTCCTAGATGTTACACAGCCCCTCCAGGCAAATGCCCTGTCTTCCTGGTCTCACTACTAAACCATCCTGCCTGACTGTAGTAACGTTATGAATTGGAGTTACGTTGGCACCCCCAGGTACAAGCATGACTATTGGCCCTTCCCATTCCCTCCAACATTTTACCAACACGTGGGAATGTCAACAACTTAGCTACAAATCATGATGCCCTGCAGTCTTCTACATAGAAGATTCTTTAAAAAAAAAAAAGATTTTCTTGGTTGATTTATTAAAGTACTGTGGTAGCTTTCTAAGGAACTACGATTCAAGCACAAAATTTTAAGTCTTCTAAATCTTTCACCAGGCCATCTTAGCCTAAATTGCTGGACTCATATCTTTTATTCCTCTCATATTTTCAAAGCCCTATTTGTCTAATTATCTGACTTCTGTCTCCACTTTCACTAATATGAAATAATCATAACTTTTCCCAACCTAATGTTATGTTAAAATGTATATTTGTGGGGAGAAGAGAAGGCAGCAGAAGTACCACTTCCTGGCCCTACCCTAGGACCTGTATAATCCCATATTCTTGCAACCCTCCAATCTAAGACTCTGCCTTCATAGCACTGCCCAGAATATTCAGGATGGGATGTACCCTTTGATCCCATATTCCTAGGTTTATCGTGATCGATATCACCACAACTAACATTTCTATAGCATTTTACAAGGTACTTAAGACAGATTACCTCACTCGGCTCTCAAAACAACCTGTTACAGTGTTACAGGTATGATGATTCCCTTTGCATAAATGAGAAAATATGGCTAAGATGGGTTAAGTTATTTCTCCATGATCACAGAACTAATAAAGGTAGGATTTGAAGGCAGAATCTGAACCCAAATCTTGCTGACACCAAGTCCTGTGCTCTATGGACTATGTACCCTAGCTACCCACTCATAGATACTGATGTCCCCTCCTACCTTCCTCTGTATTGCAATTTTGTAGGAGAGAACATAATGGCAGACCCTCTACCCAGATTTATTTATTAAGAGTGAAACATATCAGAGACAAAGGATGCCATGAATTACAAAATATACATATACATTTATTTTCCTGTTGTAATATACCCTAAATACCTAATTGACAAGGTCAACCCTTAATTCTTTACTACAGCAATTTCTTTCAGAAGGAACTATTATATTCCTAGTGTCACTGTTCTGCTATAAAAGAAAACCTCTTCCCCCTCCCACTTTTTTTTTTAAACTTCCCGTAGTCCTCAAGGAAGATCAAAGATCCTCTACCTCTCCTGGACACAATAAAACAGCCAGATGTGAGTCCCATCTATTCACCGACCATTGGCAAGTGACAAAAAGAAAGCAGAAAGCCTCAACTCCCATTTCATTTCCATCTTCTCTAGAAAGGAGGTTGCCCCACATACTTTCCAGATTGATGAGCCAACAGTATAAAGAAGAAACTGGAACCAAACACAGGCGACAAGTAAGAGGGCACCTATAGCGACCTTAAATGAATTTGAGAATTCAGCCAGAGATAGATGGAAGGTGCTGAAAGAACTTGTAGATGTAATCTCAGAGCCACTGTCCGTAATCTTTGAGAAGTCAGAGAATGGAAGAATTGCCAGAAGGCTGTCAACTATTTATTTCCAAAAAAGGGCAAATAAATAGGTTCTGGAAACTGTACAGGCAAGTTTAACACTGACCCCTATAATATTTTAGAAGAAAATATTAAACAGATGGTTTGCAAGGATATAGAAAAGAAAGAGGGAGGGGGCGTAAACCAGAGATAAGTACAGTTTTTAAAAGAAAATATGTGAAACTAACCTCATTTATGTTTTTAAAAATAGTGTTGGTAGGTTGTTGGATCAGGAGAATGTCCCAAATACGATATATTCTGATTTCAGCAAAGCACTCAACAAAATTTGTCATGATACCCAATGCAACAAGTATTTATAAAACAATTATTATGTGCAATGCCAAGGTACTGGGAATACAAAGACAAGATGAAACCAGCCTCTGCCCTCAATGAACTCATATTATATAGAGGGGATAAAACATGGAAATCAATAATTATGCACATGAAGAGGGAGAGATGAAGAAAGGCTTCTCACATGCTACGGCACAGGAGCTAAGCCTAAAAAGGAGGACTCTAAGAGGCTGAAGTCAGACAGAAGGTCATCTCAGGTTTAGAGAAGAGTCTGTGCAAAGAACACAGGGGAGAGATGGATGCCAATGGCAAGGAATAGCAAATGAAGTGGTCAGTTTGGCTAGACTTGACAAGATTTGGCTGGTACGGCTACACCTGACTGGTATGGTTAGATGTGGCCCACATGGCTAGAACAAGATGTACATAAAATGGAATAATGTGCAATGTTCCTGAAGCAAGTCTGTGAAGTGCTTTAAATGACAAGCTGAAAAGTTTGTATTTCATCGTAGAGGCAACAGGGAGCCATTGAAGATTCCTGAACAAGGGAGTGATGCAGATCATAACCGTGCTTTAGGAATATCAATTTGACATCTGTATGGAGAATGGGTTAAAAGAGCAGAAAGACTGGAGTCAAGGAAACAAACGACAAGACTGTTACAGGTGTGTGCAGGTGAGACAAGATGAAGCTTCAATATAGGGTAGCTGCTACATGTGAAAAGAGAACAGACAAGGTATGCTGTGGAGCTAGACCTGAAAAGGCTGTGGTGCACAATGGAGAGAGAAGAGCTGGGCACAGTGCTGAGGGTGCGAGCCTGTGTGACTGGAAGAAGAGCAGTGCCCTCAAAATGAATAGGCAAGTCTGGAGGGGTGGGCTAAGGAAGGGAGACAATGAGCTCCATTCGGGACACGTCAAGTTTGAGATGTTTATGGAAAAGTTAGAAAAGTCCAACAGGCTGTCCAAGACATGAACTAAGCTCAGGAAAGATATTATGGTTTCATTTGTAGAGAAATGATCATTGAACCCACAGAAGCTAATGAGATCACTGACTAAAAGGAAATAAAGAAAGGAGAGGAGGCCAGGACAGAGCTCTGGGAGACATCCATGGTGAGGGGGAGAGAAATGGATGATGGGCATAAGATAGAAAGAGGATGGCTGCACAGTTAGCTGAATTTATAGCCGGCTGAATAACCAGCTACAAAAATTGTTAATTGGTAGATCGGTGTTAATCTGGAAGGTGGCACTTCTAGAACTGGAGTCAGGCAGACCGAGTGCAAATCTGCCTTCTGGCACTGTGTGACCCTGGGCAAGTCCCTCAACTTCTGTCTGTCTCGGTTTCCTTATTTGTAAAACGAGGATAATAAGAGTACCTACCCCCCAGAGCTGTTGTTTAAAAAAATGTGATATTGTATAGTACTATATAAATGCTAGCAATTTGTCATTATTATTAACATCTTTATTATTCAGTAAAATCTCTGGTTAGTTACTTTCATAGGCAGAATCCCACTATAATTAGTCTAACCTAGCACAAGTTACTAACTTATCCTCATGACCTCATTTACCCACACAGACAAAAGAAGTCTTAACTCAACTCAACTCAATAACTAATTATTAAGTGTTTACTGTGTCCACCACAGTACGCTAGGTACTAGGGATCCAATGACATGTAGCAGTAGCAGTTCACATTGAGGTAGTACTTTAAAGCTTACAAAATACTTTCTTCACAATCCTGGGAAGTAGGTAGTTCAGGTATTGTTATCTCATTTTTCAGATAAGAACACTGAGCCTCAGAGTGACTCATTTAGCACCACACAGCCAGGAATGTCAGTTCTCATATTCAAACACAGGTTTCTTCCCTTCCGTTTCTAAATCTATGATCTTATTATATATTCTGGAGAAGAGGACCAAGGACAGAAGCTTAAGAAGTGGGAAGAAGATAAGGGGCCAACCAAAAGAAAGAGAAAATACAACCAGACAAGCAGGAGAAACATCCATGAGAGGACAGTGACATGGAAACCAAGGGAGAAGATATCGAGGAGGCATGTCAAGTACCACAAAGGAGTCAAGAAGTATGAGGATGGGAAAAAGTCCAATATTCCCATAAATCCCTACCCTCAAAAAGAACATAAGCGTTTATCCCCTCAATAGGAAGATGCAGTTTATCCCCTCAATAGGAAGATGCAGTGAACTGCACAGAATGTATGCAAAAAAGAGAAAGAAGGAATGAGGTTCAGTATCATGAGTGTGGAAGCTATACTGATCCCTCCACTGTCTTAACCTGCATCCAGTAAATGCTCTCCAACAATCCTGAAATCACTCTGGTTTTCCAAAAACAATGCAACTGCTTCTGACAAGCACCAGTACCAGTAGATTTGGGCCATTAATTTTCATTCATACCTGTAATTAACTAGCAACTGACCCCTGTCACTGCTGTACATATCTCATACTTAAGTACTTGCTACTCATCTTACCAGACTCTACACTGGCAAAGAGGGCACCTCTGCCCTGGGCTTCAGCTCCATTTGTTTACAGGTAAAACAAAGCTGGGAGGGACAGTCAATTCCACAAATGACAGAAATCAAGCAGAATGGTCGATAGGCTAGAATATTGGGCCAAAAGCACTAAAATAAACTTGGACAGGGAAAATGTGAATCATTACATTTAGAATAAAATATTCAACTGCACAGGTACCAGATAGGGGAGAGCTGAAGACTGCCATTCACATGGTGATATAATACATTTTGCTTACTACAATCTTAATATCGGTCAATACGTATAAATGGCTGCTAAAAAGTCGCCGTCTTTGCATCAATAGAACTATATATATAGCCAGATCAAAGTAAGTAACAGTCTTACTTTATTCTCTGATCAAAACATCTGTTCAATTCTGGATAAACAGGGGCAAAATGAACCTGTCCAGAAGAGGGCAATTAAGAAGGTAAGAGATCTAGGAATTCTGTTATACAAAGGACACTTAAAGAAATTTAGGGATGTTTAATCTGGAAAAGAGAAGGCTAACAGAGGACCTAAGTGTTTTCAAAATAGTTGAAGGGCTTGTCAGGCAATGGAGGAGAACTGTTCTCACTCCAGAAAGCAGAACTGAAATTAACAGCAGAAATTAAAGGAGAAAATATTTGGGTCAATTTAGGAAAGAACTTTAGAATAATTTCATTTGCCCAACAATTGAATTACCTGCCTTGATAAGAGCTCCCTGTCACTGCCTCTTTTCAAGCAGGGCCTAGATGCTGTAGAACTGCTGTGCTGGGAAGAAAGAAGATTAGAAGGATGAAACTGAAGTTTCCTTTTTTGTTTCTTGGCCCAGATCTGTGATTTCATGGGGGGTGAAGACTCCATCTACAAATGCAGATTTGTCACAGTTTTAGAAAGCTGCCTCGGGCACTAAGAGGTTCACATGCAGTCAGTATATGTCAGAACTGGGATTTGAACTCAGCTTGTCCAGGCTTGAAGGCCAGCTCTCTATCCATTACTCCCTCTCCAGGATTCCTCATAATAGTAGAACTCTGACTATATTATTAAATGTTCTCAATAAAGGCTATGCTATAGTTCCAAATTCTAATTGCCAGATTATTTACAAATTTTAAGGAATCTGATGTATCCTTCAACTCAAAGGGAAGTCTGGAAAACTCACATAAATCACTCTGGGTTATAAAGGTCGTTTTACGCATAGCTTTTACTACCCGTTCCATTTACCAGGCCACCTTACAGAAAATTAATGTAGCAATCGATCACTTGAGGAAGGCAGCATAGTACAGTGAAAAGAACATGGGCTCTTTAAGTCAAAAGACCTGGGTTCAAAACTTACCTCTAATGCTTGCTACCTGTGACCTTAATAAATCAATTAACCTTTCTGAACTTCAATTCTCTTATCTGTAAAATGAAGGAGTTTGATAAAATGGGCCACTCAGGTCTATCCCAATACTATATCTACAGTAGGAGATATGTTCAGGATGTGGGATATTCATCTGGTCTTATGATGGAATAATATGTGGGTCATAAAAAGACCTACACAGAACTGGGGAGTCCAATCAGGTTTTGGTTCCAGTACCAAAGCAGGGGGTACTCAGGAAGATAACTCCCAGTCTTAGCATTTGTATTATGAACCTCTTCCCTAATGTAACTCAAGCTATTCTTGTTCATCTAGACTGAGAGAGTAATGCTACAAGCAATATTTTAAATGGTTAGGTGAGTGTTCCCCTGAAATACCACTGGAAACTAGAGGAATAGCCAAAATCCTTTGTTTGCAGAGGACAGAATATCAGACCACAGGATTTGTTTCAAGTGGAGGATTGTTCGATTTGGTATCATTTCCTCCCCCATCTTCCTCAGGGTCCTACACTGGGACATCTGCCTCACTTTATAAGGTTTACATATCTGCATGAACAATCTTTGTTTTCCCCCATTTTAGAGGTTAGTCATAGCAATCTCCATTGCCTTTTTTCCTCCTAATGACAAACAGCCTAAGCTGCCTTTCATTTGTTGGCTCAGAGAGACAGGGGCCAGGACTAGGTCCTACTCACAAAATTCTCTAGAACAAGTAGTTTCATCATGTTGAGTAATGTCAAGGGGTCCCTCGAACTTGTCTTTTTGTGTTGCCATATTTTCTGGAAACAATGGACCCAGAGTATGTAGGAAGCCCTGAATGTGTCAAGGACAAAGTAACACGCTCCCCACCCCTGGAGCAGACATAATTTATTGTTTGCATCCCAAACTGGACTCCCTGTGTGTCAAGACAGGCACCAGTCAGTCTGGACTAGCCTGGGAAACTGGCTGAGCAGCTAGCTGGGCCCCTTGTAGATAAGCAAACCATCCTATCTTCACAGTCTAACAGTTCTCAAGGGAAAGGAACGTGGTTTTTGCAATGGCCGAGCCATGGCCTTGCTGCTCCCCTTCAGGAGGAGTTTTGTCCTTTTGTGGTCTTTACTGCACCTTTCCCCCTCCCGTACCATGCCCGTTTAGGTGGAGATTTCTGGTTCCTCCTCCTTCCTTTGTCCTCTTGTCATAAATATGCAAATTTCTGTATGGATTGTGAACTCTTTGGGTTCCACATGCATGTTCATTTCTCTTGTAATAAATCTAGTTTCCACATAATTTTCATAAAATTTTGATTACTTGTTGACAATCATAACTGATTTTGTGCTTTTCTTGAGCCCGGCATACCCTCTACCAACTGGTTTCTTACTTTTAACACATATACCCAAAAAAAACCCCAACCCACCACAGAGGCCTGAACTTTCTGGAGGAACCCCTCCCACACCTCTTTTACTAATGCCAAGAAGCAACAGGATAATTAATCACTGACAGGAATTTCAAAGGAAGAGTGGACTCTTAAGATAGTGGATGCTTAGGATGCCAAATAACAAGTTAGAGATGTTTGGATTGATAATTACCTAGAGAAGCAGCTTTGCAGAACAGTTGGGAGCTGATCTCAAGTCCAAGGAAACCTGACCTATGACACATACTTGTGTGACTTTGGGCAAGTCACTTAGACGTTTATTGCTCTAGAAAACTCTATCAGACTCTCAGTGACAGAGAAAGTACTTGGTTCTAGTGAAAGAGGGAGTTTCCTTATCTGAGATTTCCTTACACCAATAAAATCAAAGGTCCAATCCCTATCCCTAATTAACTAACCCTTAAGTATCTCTTACCACTGTAGCAGCAGTAACTGACTTCTCTATAGCACTTTAAAGTTGGCAAAGTGCTGGATATACATTATTTCATTTGTGACATTACAGGGTTCCATCAGGGTATCAGAAACCAGATCCATAGCTTCTATTAATTAATGCTAAATTCTTTAGCTTTTCTATAAATTCGGAGAGAAATCTAGAACCTTATCTGGTAGATCAAGGGAAAAAAGACCTTGCTTCAGATCCTGCCTCTGGTACCTACCACCTGTGTGACCAAGGGTAAATACTTAATCTCCCAGGTCCTCATCTGGAAAACAGGGATAATATTACTGTTATCCTGGAGGGAGGGAGATAAGCATGTATACAGTGCCTACTATGTGCCAGGCACTTTGCTAAGTTCTTTACAAATATTATCGCATTTGAACCCCATGACAAGCCTGCAAGGTAGATGATATTATCATCTACATGTACGATTACTGTATTATCCATTTTACAGCTGAGGGAGTGAGATAAACAGAGGTAAGCCACTTGCTTAGAGTCACACAGGTAGTGTTTGAGGCTGGATTTGAACGCATGTCTTCCTGACTCTGGAACCAGTAATCTTCTCCATTGAGCCGCCTAGCTGCCACTGATCTCACAGGGTTGTTTTTAGGTTCCAACAAACAAAGTAATGTGTGTGTGTGTCTGTGTGTGTGTGCGTGTGTGCATGTGTGTGCGCGCATGTATGAACACATGTATTAACAAAGTGACATATATATGTATACATGTCACTTGGAAAACTTTAAAGCACTATATAAGGGTTAGGAATATTTTGCTATTATTGTTGTCATTATTACTATGAGAATGACTATATTATTACTATAAGAAAATCTTATGGGGCCCCTAGGTGGCACAGTGAGTAGAGCACCGGCCCTGGAGTCAGGAGGACCTGAGTTCAAATTCAACCCCAGACACTTGACACACTTACTTACTAGCTGTATGACCTTGGGCAAGTCACTTAACCCCGATTGCCCTGCCTTCCCCTCTCCAAAAAAAAAAAAAAAAGAAAATCTTATAACCTCCGTCTCCAGCCCCTCCTTAAAATAGTTAAAGAGCCTCAAGATCAATCCATATGAAGCCCGGTTAAAGGAATTAGGGCCATTTAACATGGAGAAGAGAAGGCTTACAGGCTTTAAGGGCAGCTACCTACAAATATTCAAAACATGGTAATATAGACCAGCAATGGGCAGAAGTTACAAAGAGAAACACTGACACCCAATATAAGGGAAAAATCTCTAATAATAAGAGTTGTTGAAAAGTAAAATAGGCTGCATTGGAAGGTAGAAGGCAGGTTCCTCCTTACTACAGGCTTTCAGGCAAAGACTGGAGGAGCACTTTTTCAAAAAGGGCTGGAAGAAATAGCATGAGATCCCTCAGAAATCTGAGATTCTCTGGTTCTGAGTATGATTTATTATCTTTGTACTGATATTCCCAAATCATCCTTTTTTTTTTTTTGAAACACATAAGGCCTTTTCTAAAGCACAGGGACTGTACTTGTCAAAATGGCAACTAAGACAAATACCCTCTGAAAAATGAGATGGCCAGTCTGGAGGAACTCTAAGATTCTCTCTAACTCTAAATTCTAAGATCCAAGTGAAATGTAAGGTGGCAGCATTCTTGGTGCCAAAGATTCCAATGCTCTCCTATAGTATGCAAATACAGTAAGGTATGTGTGTAGAGAACCCTCTAAGACGATATATGTAAGGAAAGATTTTAAGTTCCAAGAAGACAGCGGCCTTTTCTTAATTATCTTTCTATGTCCCCCAGCATGTGCTACATCACTTTGCATATAATGTCTACTTACTAACTCATTCCTTAATGACCACTAAGTCAAGAGATCAATTATAAATGATTATAAGATACTTTACTGTATGTTACAGTTTTTAAAAGTGGAGAGGAGAGAGTGTGGCCTAATGACTTCCAAGGTCCTGTATAGTTCTAAATCTCTGCTCCTGTATAAGCCATCCCTGCCTCCCAACCAGACTTCCAGCTCTTAACCTCTAACGGAGCCTTGCTGATTGGTGAGAGCCCACTGTACCTAGCTGGCCCCAGGCATCCTATCATGCCACCTTCCCACCATGCTGCTAACACCCCTTGCCCTCAATTTCTACCTCTTGTTCTGGGATCAGCAATCAAATTAATAGTATTATTGCTTCTGAGAAAAAGACACATCATTCAATAGCCCTTATGGCTGCACCAACTGTCTGTGACCTCAACCTACCTGGTCACCACACTCCTACGTTAGCATCTAAGCAGGATATGTATGTACGTCACTTGGAAAACTTTAAAGCACTATATAAGGGTTAATAATTATTGCTATTATTGATTGCTGTCATTATTACTATGAGAATTACTATATTATTACTGTAAGAAAATCTTACAGCCCCCTTCCCTGGGCCCCCCCCACTACCAACATACTAGCCACCACACTCCTATATGTTAGAATCTAAGTCAGATATGGTCTAACAGCATAGGATGAGAAGGCCTGGATATGTTATGCTCTGCAATGTTTGGAGGCAATACCCTCACTGATGAGATTACGGAAGGATCAATTCATCCAAGTGTCTAGCACAAAGTACGTTATGTAATCCTAATTGGTAACTGTTAAAAACCTAATGTCTTTGGGGGGTGGGGGAACTTATATTTATATTCTCAGCACTTAGCATCATGCTTGGCACAAAGTGTTTAATTAATGCTTGTTGACTGACTGACTAATGTTAACACAGGATCAAGAGCTATAAGGGACCTTAGAGATCATTATCACAGATTTAAACTGGAAGAGACCTTAGAGTTCATTTAGTCCAACCATCTAATTTTACAGGCCAAGAAAGGTTAAGTAACTTCCCCAGAGCTGAAGAGGTAGAAAAGTAGCCCAGCTAAAATTCGAACCCAGATTCTCAGACTCCATGTTCCAAGCCTTTTGGAGTCAGGTGGGGAAAAATCTGACAGCTGCAATAACCACTACCTACCTCACACACAGCACAGGCCAAAGATATTATTACAAGGAAAGTGACCTTGAAGCCTTAAAGGGCTACAAAAATGTGAGCTGATTTTTTTGTGTGATGTGACTATGAGAGGACATTATTCTTCTGGCTAATTGCACAAGTCCGTAAATAAAAGAAAAATAGACACAAAGAATAGCAGCTCTGCTCGGACCATCTAGGATGAAAGGTTAATAAAGGAAAGTCTTCCTAGCAGGCCCTTGGGGCAGAACAAGCCCCCAGGAAAGGCTAGCAGTCCACAGCATACCTGAGCAATGAACAATTTCTATTCACTTCATGTTTGCTCTGAAAGTTATTTATCTTTGAGTTCTCAATGTTTTATTTAACATTCAATTTCTAGCACACTAATTAATTGAATTATAAACACTACATTCTTTTGATTCAGGCCTATAAGTTTCCATTGCCTACCCAGACATCCTCAACTCTCTTCTGACACCTGGTGGTAGCTAAAAATTTGCAGGGACTAGTAACCCAGAAAGAAGCCACAGGATAATTGGAGAATCTGAGATGGTTGATTAACTGCGATGATATGAAAACCCAAACCTATGAAAAAAGAATCACTACATAACCGAATTACTATAAAAGTATCTTTCACTTTAAAAAAAAAAGAACTACAAAAAAACAGATTACCTGCAAGATCTCTTAAAAGACGTGTTTACTTGTGTACAGAGTGAGAGGGACACAGTAAGTTGATTTCCAGAGTTGCTGGAGGACAGAGAAACCTTAATACATTTTTAGGACTGACTTTTTAAGAGAAAACCTTACCCCAAGCCCCACATCTAGGAGGAGTAAAAGCAGTTAAGATGACAGCCTCTCCCTATGTTCTCTGCTCCCCTGTAATGAGTACATCCTAAGCCAGGGCTTAACAAATCCCAAGAGCCAGAGCATTATGAGGCCTGGACATTTCATTGCAGCATTCTATTTCCTTTTCTTTTCTTACTGTAATAGATTTGCCAGTTTCTTTGTCTTTTTGCTGAAATAGATAGACCAGTTTCTTTTTCCTTTTTCTTTTTTAAGTTTTATTGATGCCCTTTGTTTTTATATCATATTCCATTCCAGATATACCCTACAACCCCTGCCACCCAGGAAGCCCTTCTTTGTAACAAAGAAGAACAGTTAAGCAAAAGCAACCTGTCTAATAGAAATTACACACATCTAGTCCCTCAATTCTACAAGGAAAGAGGAAGCAGTATCTGCTATTTACACAATAATCATAAGAGGGGAGAGAAGGGAGAAGAAAGGGAAGATCAGAGAAGGGAGGGGGAAGGAGAGGGAGGCAGAGGGAGAGAATGAAGGTGGTAAGGGAGAGGCACTCAATTCCACTTCACAGCATAGCTCTACTACACCTACTTTAGCCTGTGCTGACCCTCTGCGGTACTTCTACCCAACCAAAATCCCCTCTCCTCACCCCCCAAACAAAAGCATCAACTGTTGTCTCACTAGCCCACAGTGATCACCACTGCTTCTAACTCTCCACTTCCCTTGGTCCATTTTTGAATAAACCCATGCTAGCCCATTCTCCTTAATATAACAGGCTTGCTCAAGAATGGAGCTGGGCAAACCCCTTTAGTGTACTTCCTCTTGGACTAAAACCTCTCAAGTTCCCTTATGCTTATTTGAGAAGAACACACAGTTTTCCCACTGAGGAGAAAACTTCATTCTTCTCTGAAGTCAAATTTTGAGGTCAGGATGCAGTGTAACTTCAAGCCTCTTGGTCTTCTTGTTGGACCAGTTCTGAGGAGCTGGAATCCCCAGGAAGCTGACCAAGGTCAGTGAGGTTGAACTCAATTTAATTCAACAAGTATTATTAATAAAATACTGTGTGCTTGGTACTCAGCTGGGTACCAGGGACACAAAGACAAAACCGAAACCGTTCCAACCCTGAAAGAGCTAACGTTCTACTGGGAAGAAACAACGGGAACATTAAGAAATATCTATAAAATAAATACAAAGTGTGGAAAAGAAGAAGAAGAGGAGCAGAAGGAAGAAGAGGAGGAGGAGGAGGACAAACCAATGGGGGCATCTGAAAAGGCTTTCTACAGAAGGTGGCTCTTGAACCTGAAGGGCAGTGAGAGGGAGAACATGCCAGGAACAGGGCACACCCAGTGCAAAGGCAGGGAGATAAAAAGACAAGGAAGCTAGTTTGACTGGAATGTAAAGCACATGAGGAGAATCCTATATAATCAGCGTGGTGAGAAAGAGGGGTACTAGATTATGAAGGGCTATAACATTCCTGGAGGACTCACTATCCCAACATACCCCAGATTTTCTAATCACTGTACGTTTGCACATGCCTGAGATGGCCTGCAGAATTACTATCTATACTTTAAACGCAAATGACACCTTTTCCATTCTACTTGTTAGTTACAGTTGGCTCCCTCAGACCTCACATAACCTTCTGAATTTCTCTAATGTTTTCTATAAGAACATAGCTGGGGGGGGAAGGGAAAGGGGCTTGAAAGCAGGGACTGGCCTAAAGCTCTCCCCCAGGACTCTCCAAACACCTATAAAAAATAGCTCTGAATAAATTCTAGAACTGCAGAACCCACAAAATAGCAGAGGGAAGTAGGACTCCAGCCCAGGACAGCCTGGATGGTCGCTGGGTAAGGTCTATCACATGGAGCTGGGAGCAGAGCAGAGGCCAGCATGGGCTGCGCCCAGACCAACCAGACCAGGAGCCAGGTGGAACAGGCCCCAGCACCCTGAATCAGTGAGCTGTGGCAGTTACCAGACTTCTCAACCCACAAACACCAAAGACAACAGAGAAGGTTAGTGGGAAAAAACTACGGGGACAGAGTAAAAGGAGTTCACCATTCAGCCACCGCCCCAGGGGGCAGCAGAGGTGGGGCAGCTACAGAACTACAGCTGCAGTTGCTTCTGGCCCCAGGCCCACCTGGTGGGAGGAAGTAAGTGGCGGATCAGAGCAGGAGTGCAGAGCCTGCTTAAGACCTGAGTCTCAGTCCCGGTTGGTGGTTCTTGGGGGAGGAGGAGCCCTGGTGTGACAGAGCTGCTGTATAGAAATAGCTCTGAAAACAACAGAGCAGCCCCTCAAGCTTGGGACAATGTACTCTATACTCTACAAGCAGTCATACCCCAATGAAAAACTCAAGAGTCAAGTAAGTTGGCTGGGAACATGGCCAGGCAGTGAAAACGGACTCAGATTCAGACTCAGACTTCGGAATCTTTCTTTGGTAACAAAAAAGACCAAACCATACAGCCAAAAGAAGTCAACAAATTCAAAGAGCTCACATCAAAAGCTTCCAAGAAAAACATGAATTGGTCTCAGGCCATGGAAGAGCTCAAAAAGGATTTGGAAAAGCAAGTTTGAGAAGTAGAGGAAAAATTGGGAAGAGAAATGAGAAGGATGTGGGAAAAACATGAAAAACAAGTCAATGACTTGCTAAAGGAGACCCCCCCCCCAAAAAAACTGAAGAAAATAACACCTTAAAAAACAGACTAACTCAAATGGCAGAAGAGCTCCAAAAGGCCAATGAGGAGAAGAATGCCATGAAAAGCAGAATTAGTCAAATGGAAAAGGAGGTCCAAAAGACCACTGAAAAAAATACTACCTTAAAAATTAGACTGGAACGAGTGGAAGCTAGAGAATTTATAAGAAATCAAGATATTATAAAACAGAACCAAAGGAATGAAAAAATGGAAGACAATGTGAAATATCTCACTGGAAAAACCACTGACCTGGAAAATAGATCCAGGAGAGAGAATTTAAAAATTAGTGGACTACCTGAAAGCCATGAGCAAAAAAAAGAGCCTAGATATCATCTTTCAAGAAATTATCAAGGAGAACTGCCCTGATATTCCAGAGTCAGAGGGTAAAATAGAAATTGAAAGAATCCACCAATCGCCTCCTAAAAAAGATCCCAGAAAGAAAACTCCTAGGAATATTGTCGCCAAATTGCAGAGCTCCCAGATCAAGGAGAAAATACTGCAAGCAGCCAGAAAGAAACAATTTGAGTATTGTGGAAACAAAATCAGGATAACACAAGATCTAGCAGCTTCCACATTAAGGGATCAAAGGGCTTAGAATGTGATATTCTGTAGGTCAATGGAGCTAGGATGAAAACCAAGAATCACCTACCCAGCAAAACTGAGTATCATGCTCCAAGGCAAAATATGGATTTTCAATAAAATAGAGGGCTTTCAAGCTTTCTCAGTGAAAAGACCAGAGCTAAATAGAAAATGTGACTTTCAAACACAAGAATCAAGAGAAGCATGAAAAGGTAAACAAGAAAGAGAAGTCATAAGGGACTTACTAAAGTTGAACTATTTTATTTACATTCCTACATGCAAAGATGATGTGCATAATTCATGAGACCTCAGTATTATGGTAGCTGAAGGGAATATACATATATAGAGAGACAGAGGGCACAGGGTGAGTTGAATATGAAGGGATGATACCTAAAAAAATACAATCAAATTAAGGGATGAGAGAGGAATATGTAGAGAGAGGGAAAAAGGGAGAGATAGAATGGCATAAATTATCTCACATAAAAGTGGCAAGAAAAAGCAGTTCTGTAGGAAGGGAAGAGGGGGCAAGTGAGGGGGAATGAGTGAATCTTGCTCTTATTGGATCTGACCTAAGGAGGTAATAACATACACACTCAATTGGGTATCTTACCCCACAGGAAAGAAGGAGGAAGGAGATAAAAAAGGGGGAATGATAGAAGGGAGGGCAGATGGGGGAGGAGGGAATCAAAAGCAAACACTTTCAAAAAGGGACAGGATCAAGGGAGAAAACTGAACAAAGGGGGATAGGATAGGAAGGAGCAAAATATAGTTAGTCTTTAACAACATGAGTATTGTGGAAGGGTTTTACATAATGATACACATGTGGCCTATGTTGAATTGCTTGCCTTCTTAGGGAGGGTGGGTGGGGAGGGAAGAGGGGAGAGAATTTGGAACTCAAAGTTTTAAAAGCAGATGTTCAAAAATGAAAAAAGTTTTTGCATGCAACTAGTAAATAAGATATACAGGCAATGGGGCACAGAAATCTATCTTGCCCTACGAGAAAGTAAGGGAAAAGGGGATGGGGGGGAGTGGGGTGACAGAGGGGAGGACTGCCTGGGTAATGGGGCAATCAGAATATATGCCATCTTGGAGTGGGGAGAGGGTAGAAATGGGGAGAAAATTTGTAATTCAAATGCTGAAAACTAAAAATAGTAAAGATAAAAAAAGAAAAAAGAAAAAGAACACAGCTCTGACTTTCCATACAAATCACTTGGGAAAAAATTCTTCAATTTAGAAAATTTGAATTACATGCAACTTTTCACTATCACTGTCATGGTGTCATGGTCAAAAAATATGTTGAATACTTCCCATATTTTTGTAGAGTATATATGAAACTGCAACAAAGATATAGAAGGAGGTTAGTGTTGTGGAAAGAACAACAGATTAGAAATTAGGACCAAAAGTTCTAATGTGCTTTGATGCTAAGTAGCTATTTGATCTTGGACAGGTAACTTTAACTCTTAGACACAGCTTCCTCATCTATAAATGGAGTGAATTTGACTACACAATTTCAAAACCCCCTTATGTCATCACCTGATAAGATCTAAAACTATTTGTATCTTGCTTTGTGAAACAGTGAAGGTGCTCATATTATATTTTATTCATCAGTGTCTTGAACATAGTAGGTTCTGGTGTATTATATGAAGACTGTCAAATCCAATGACTTCCTTATAAAAAGAAAATTCAATTTTTAAAAAGTGCCTTATATTTAAATCTGCAAAAGATTAAAGATTGATGAGAATTTTAAATAGGGCAAACACTCTTTATTGCTAATATGCAAGAAAGGTTTCCTGAAAAAAACTTCTCATAAAATAGTATTCACTAAGGGATAATTTTTTTTTCCAAATGCCAAGTTCAGTTTCAGGTACTACCACTGTAATTGATAATAATGAGAAGCGCCCTTGTGTCTCTTATGCTCTTTAACATCTTAATTGGCTGTCCCCAAAAAGCAATACTAAAATTGGGAAGGAAATTACAGAGCCTTTCTCTATCTTTTAACATAGTATGATGAAACCTATTACTAGTTTATCTGTGTGTATAGTCAAGTAATGAGTTAGGAGCTAGGTGGAGCAAAATCCTAAAGTAAAACGCTTTTAGCCTGTTCATCTCTAACTTAAGTGTACACACTGAGACAGCCAAAGCTGATTTTTCCAATTGTTTGCCAAAGAGAAAAGAATAAGCTTAGATGGAGTCTCAACCCCACCAAATAGGTACTTGGGCAAAGAAAATACAGTTTCAAAAATTCAATTTGTGTTCATGGTCACTTACTATCACCAAGAACAAGAATGACAGCTTACATTTATATAGTCCTTAAAGGTTTATACAACACCTTACTCAGAGCAGCCCTATGGGTAGTGCTGGTCTTAATTTCCCCTATTTAAAGATGAGGAATCTGAGGTTTAGCAAAAAGTAGCCTAGCCATGGGGATGGAGTTTGTACCCTTGGGGGCGCAGACTTTTAATCCTGGGTTGTCAGTCTCTGGGTCTCACAACACAACCTTTCTACTATGCCACCCTCCAGACAGAGAAATGAGTGACTGCAATTGAACCCTCCACTTCTGCTTGTCTCCCTCTTTAAAAGGTCAGCTCTCGAAGCCACTATTCTTAATAATTGTGTTATTGTGTCACCTTAAATGCTGAAAAGACTTGGAGCTTTTATCTCATTGTCACCATTTGTTTTACTAAGATGTTCAAGAAGAAAGCCCTTGAAAGGCTTGCAACTTTTCTGGTTCAATACATTTAACTAAAATAAAATTACATAGTATGTTATCATATTTCTTATGCCTACACCACACTTCCAAGCCTAGATGGGTTCACAGCTCTGCTAATGTGAGCCTCATGCCACCTAGAATAGTTTCTATTACTGCAAGCCCAAGATAAAGTAAGCTATTACTTAGAAATAATAGCACCTAGTATTTATATAATGTCTTTCTCCAATGAGCTCCAAGTGCTTATTCACTGCAACTCTATCCTGGCTATCTGCATCCATAATTCTTCCTTGACGGGTGATCGACTTAGTCTTTTAACCCTTAATGCTATATTCAGTCGCTAAAACAGCCTGATTCAGAAAATGCGAGTACTAAAACAAAATGTCCAGGCCACACATGATCCTGGATTAAGCTACTCAGGAACTTTGTACCGCTCTATGAAGAGATAGATACAACATGGTATTATCTGTTGTTGTTCAGTTGCGTCTGACACTTTGGGACCCCATTTGGGGTTTTCTTGGCAAAGATATTGGAGTGATTTGCATTTCCTTCTCCAGCTCATTTTATAGATGAGGAAACTGAGGCAAACAGGGTGAAATGACTTGCCCAGGGTCACACCGCTAGTGTCTGAGGCCAGATCTGAACTCTGGAAGATGAGTTTTCCTGACTCCAGACTGGGTGCTCTATCCACCGCACCACCTAGCTGCCCTAGCACAATATTTAGTCCTGAGCTAAAAGTAAGGAGCCCTGGATTCTAGTTCCCACTGTGTGACTGTGTTTCTTCTCTCTGAGCCTCAGGTCCCTCTCTACATAAGGAGAAAGGCAGACTACATGACCTCTAAGGTCCCTTCCAGTTTGACACTGACATGTCAAAACGGCACACATGAATAAGAACACTTTTCCAAATACCTTAATTCTGTTAGATCACTGACAGTCACCTGACAGGGATCAGCTAAGAAACTCAGAATTCTACTGACATTCTGAAGAATGCACACAGAGAGTGGAGGTTGTCTTGATGCTTTTAGCAAAGCCAACTTACAAGAATTCCTTGATGTTTTTAGAGAATTTCACAGCATCTTTGTAGATTATGCCATGTTCTTAAATCACAAGATCAAAGAATGTTAGATCTAGACACAACAGTAAAGCTCATCTTTGGTCTTTTCTCAGTCCTTTCCCTTCCTGGATTTTTTTTTAACTTTTTAACACCATTGCGCACCTCCACAAAACCCGCCTGGACACTCTCTGCTCCATATATGGCAAGCATAAGATTTCAGCCTTCTCTGACAAAGGCTTCTGTTTCTTTGCTGGTTCAGTATCTTCTTGCTGCCCACTAAGTGACAGAATCTGTCAAAGCTCTACCCATGGCCCTCTTCTCTTCTCTCTACACAAGCCTTGGGTCTGTGAACTTTCTTTTTATTTTTAATATTTTTATAACTCTTTTTCAAGATAATTAGTCTCCTCTGAAATCCTATGTACTTTATATTATACATTTAGAAACAATATTTTGAGAAGGAATCCATAGGCTTTACTAGACTCCCAAAAGGGTCCAACACACACACACACACACACACACACACACACACTTAAAAACTCTGTCTCTATACTCTCTCCCTTAGTAATTTCCACTACCATGAATTCTATCATATCTGTATGCTCATTTTCTACCCCAAAAGTTCATTTTGTGTCCCTTTCAAAAAAAAATCACTCACATATGAAAGGGACAGTAACTTATACAGATAATTACCAAATTCACACAACCAGCCTTAATATCTCTTCTAAATTCCAGTCCCATACCTCTAACTGCCTGCCGGACATCTCCACCCCAGCACTTCAAACTCAATATGCCCCAAACTGAACCACCCAAAACACATTTTTCCCTATTTCCCTACTACTCCTGGTTAAAAAAAAAGGGGGGGGGTAGCTATGTGGCACAGTGAGTAGAGCACCGGCCCTGGAGTCAGGAGGACCTGAGTTCAAATCTGGCCTCAGACACTTGACACATATACTAGCTGTGTGACCCTGGGCAAGTCGCTTAACCCCAATTGCCCTGCCCCCCCCCCAAAAAGGTCAAGATCTCCCACTGCATCTGGGGCCATCTCCAGTCATCCTGATCTACATCTGGACACTGGACCCAGATGGCTCCGGAGGAGAAAGTGAGGCTGGTGACTTTGCACAGCCCTCCCTCACTTAAATCCAATTCACTCACATGTCACGGCATCACCTTCCTGATGTCACTGTCTTCAGAACAAAGGACAAACAACAACTCCCCTGGGTGCACCACTGTCTTCCCAGTCATCCAGGCTCAAAAACAGTCATCTTTGCCTCTTCTTTCCTCCTATTCCTCAATATCCAGTCTGTTACGAGGTCCTACCAGTTCTATCTCCATGATCCATCTTGCACTTACCCTCTTCTCTTGACTCGCATTGCCACTGCCCTACATTAAGCCATTATCAAATCCTGCTTGGACTTTCAGAATACCCTTCTAATTGGTCTTCCTGCTTTCAATCTGCTCTTAAGAGAAGTGCCAAAAAAGACTCTTCCTAAAGCCCCACTGTGACCATATCATTACCTATTCAAAATCTTAGGGGGCTTCCTATGGCTTCTAGGATAAAACAAAGACTCCTTATGCGGGCATTTGTGACCCCACCCACTTTTCTAGCCTTACTTCACACAGCGGCCCCCAATCTTCTCATCAAACTGGACTACAAGCTGTCCCCTCAATGCAAACATCTATGTGCATTCAAGAAAGTAATCTCCCATACCAAGAAAGTACTCCCAGTCCTCCCCAGCTTTACAAATCTTTGTCTTTCTTCAAGGCTCAGCCATGAAGCCTCTTTGGAGAATCTTTCCCCAGCGCAGCTGAAAATGTTTTCTCCTCACAACTGCATGGGCCGCTTGTCCAAGATCTCCCCTTTGCTCCTCCACTACGGCCTTCCTTAAATTACATTCAGCTACGTACATGCCACATTCACGTTTCCAGAGTCACGGAGCATCTCCATCTACGAGCTTCACACGTAGAACAGGCTTCATAAATCCTTGTCCATTCTACTCCGCTGGGGGCAGAGAGTGGGTCATGGATAGAGTGGACAGACTCTATCCAAGAGCGTCAGAGGTGGAGACAGGAAGACCTGAGTTCAAATATGAGTCCAGTCACTCACTAGCTTTGTGACCCCAAAACGTCATTTAACCTCAGCCTCAGTTCCTTCATCTGTAAAATGCGCATAATGACAACTCCTATCTCACAGAGTTGTTACGAGGATAAAATGGGATAATGTTTATAAAACATTTTACAAACCTTAAAGCACTATATAAATAATATTATTATTAGCTATTATGTTTGTGTCCCAGAACTTGGCATGTATGTGCTTAATAAATTGTTATGAGGCAGCGAGGTGGTGTAGTGAGTCAGAGCTCTGCCCCTGGAGTCAGGAAGACCTGAGTTCAAATCCAGACTCAGACAACTACTAGTTGTGTGACCCTGAACAAGTCACTTAGTCAGCCTCGGTTTGCTCATCCATAAACAAGGATAACAACAGTACCTACCTCACAGAGTTGTGGTAAGGACTGGATGAAACACACACACAGTGCTTAAAGCTATTATAGCGATGACATTTGTTGAGTTGTATCAAAATTAATCTAGTACAACCTCCTCATTTTATAGATAAGGAAAGCAAAATCGTAAAAGGAGTTATAATTTACCCCAAATCCCAGAGCTACAAAGCTGAGAGCAAAAGCCAGATCTGCTGATACCAAGGCAGAGCTCTGTCTCCTAGATCACGTTGTGTGCCTCATTCCTTGTATCATCAAACACAGACTGTCCAGCACCCTGGCAGCCTCTGACTAGGAACAAAAAAAAATGCAGCTGAACTTCCTGTAAGAAAACAAACTACTCATGTCTCAAGCTGCAAATTATCCGCTGGTTTTTCTGAATAACTTGGATACTTCCCTATTTGTACAACTGGAGAACTAAATTTCCTTTAAAGGTTTCAAAGGTCCCTGGAGATAAAATTATCCAAGAGTCACCCTCCTTCTAGAAATTCTCCTAAGGTTTTAAAATAAGTGGGAGAAAGACAAAGAAATATTCTCTAAATCCAGTGTCGGAAGAAAAGAAAAAAAAGGGGTATGACATTTCACACAGTTAATATGAAAATAGGCAATTTATCGATAGACATATTCTTTTCAATCAAGTCTCATAAAAGATAGTGAGATACTTTTAGGCCATCCTAAAAGCGTGGAAAGATATTTAATTTGACCATCTCTCCAATCCAGGACTCTATTGCTCACTTCCAAGAATACATTGTACATCTTCCTATCAGTCAAGGCATGCCATTTTTGAATCTAGAATACCAATTCATTTCTACAATGGGGTCATACTTTTGGGATATAAATACTTTTTTCAAGGTCATAAAGTCTGTAGAAGCAGGCCTGTGAAAATTTTGACTTGGATTGTTTTTGTTTTCCTAAATTAGGTAGCATTTACTTGGTCCCCTTAGTGCTACTGATTGGAAACACCAAAATGTCTATAGTTTTGACAGTGTGGGGAACTTTCAGCAAGGGAACTCTTTCTACCAAACCACAATCCACCTATGACTTAGTAGAGAAGCTGCTAGGGAGTTGCTTGGGATACCTATAGAGGTCCAAAGGACTTATTCAGAATCACAGGGCTGGTAAGTGTCAAAGGTGATACATGGACCCAAGTCTCCCCAGGTCCAAACATGGCACTGTATCTACTACTACACTGCTGCTTCTCATCTAAAGTTAACCACACTACTGATAGGATAATCTGGAACCACCCACCCCTTGGATTATATAATGGAACTGAAATCAGGGAACCTGGGCTCAAATCCCATCTCTGGTGATTACCACCTATGTAAATTTGGGTAAGTCACTCAACTTTCCTAGGCCTCATCTGTTAAAAAAAAAAGGGGGGGGGGGGCCCTTAACTGAGTGGCTTCTAGGGTCTCTTCTAGTTCTAAATCTATGATCTTGTGGCCTCTTGATTATAGGATCCTAAACTGAAAACTTATCTGTGATCACTTAGTTCTGCTGAACAGACTGCTGAACTAATGAGGCCACAGGAGTCAGCGCTTGAAGCCATTTGACAAATTCAAGCCCAAGGTTGCAAGAGGAGGAAGCCAAAAAAGTTCAGCTGAATCAGGAGTTCTCTCATCACTATTATAAAGACAACTCCAAGGCAGCATGGGCTAGCTGAATATACATGGCCTTTAGAATCCGAGCAGCTCTTCAAGGCTTCCTCAGAGACTTCTTTAGGCATAAATTCTCATCTGTAAAATGAGGAGAATGAAATAAGGGACGGTCTCTTTTAGTTCTACATCCTGTGAATTACGAATCCGAGGAATTCTCTATTTCTTACTAAATGGATTTCCAAAGGTCCCTCAGTTAATAAGCATTAAGCACGTGCTATGTGCCAGGCACTGTGCTAGGCAATAGAGACACAAAGGAAAGGCAAAAGACACCTCTGCTCTTCAGGAGCTCACTTGGGGAGACAACATGTACAAACAAGAGATATACAGGGTGACTGGGAGATAACCAACAGAAAGAAGGCAGGAGCACGAAGTGGGAATCAGGAAAGGCTAACTATAGATAGAAGATGGGAGTTTTAGCTGGGACTTGAAGGAAGCCAGGAAATGCAAAGGTGGAGATGAAAAGGGAAAGGATTCCAGGCAGAGCAGACAGCCAGTAAAAATGGCCCAAGTTGGGAGATGTCTTGTGCCGGGAACAGCAAGGAGCCCAGTGTCACTGGATGGCAGAGTACATGTGGCGCAATGGACAGAGCGCTGGGTCCAGCTTCAGACACTCAGCAGCTGTGTGACCTTGGGCAAGTCCCGTCACCCTGTTTGCCTGTTTCCTCATCTGTAAAATGAGAAGGAAATGGCAAGTCACTCCAGTATTTCTGCCAAGAAAATCCCAAATGGAGCCATGACTGAAATGACTCAACAAAAACAACAACAAAGGAATAACGCGCAAGAACACTGGAAAGGCAAAAAGACCAGGTTATAAAGGGCTTTGAAGGCTAAAAGAATTTATATTTGATCCAGGAAGTAATAGAATTCCACTGGCTGACTGAATAGGGGTGGAGTAGGGGGATGACACGGTCAGATCTGTGCTTTAGGAAGATCAATTTGATAGCTGAGTACAGGAGGAATGGGAGTGAGGAGAGACTTGAGGGAGGGAGACCAATCAGCAGGTTAATGCCGTAGTGCAAGCCTGAGGTGATGAGGGCCTGCATCGAGTGGTGGCAATGTTAGAGGGGAAAGGGGGACATATTCAGGAGATATTACAAAGGTGAAATCAACACGCCTTGGCCACAGACTGGACATAAAGGAGGGGTGATGAGAGTTAGAATGACACTTAGGTTATAAATCTGGGTGAATGGGAGGATGGTGGTGCCCTTAATAGCAATAAGGAAGTCTGAAAGTAGAGACGGGTGGGGAAAGGTTGGGAGAAAAAACGACGAAAAGATGTGAGATCAGTTTGGGACACATTGAGTTTAAATGTCTACAGGACACCCAGTTCAAGATGTCTAATGGACAGCTGGAGATGTGAGACTGGAGGTCAGCCGAGAGGTTAGGGCCAGAGAAATAGATCTGAGAATCATCTGCAAAGAAGGGATAATTGAACCATGAGAACTGATGAGATCAAATCAAATAGCACTGAAGAAGAAGACCCAAGCTAGCAAGGGTCTGTTGGCAAAGAGCTTACAATCTAGTTGGGGAAACAGGACAAACACATGAAAGACCAAACATCAATGTAAGGTAGTGCGCCAAATACCAAATGAAGAGTGCAGAATTTCAATGGTATAAGCATTCCAAGGTCTGGTTCTCAGTAAAAAAAAAAAAAAAAAAAAAAAAAAAAGAAAAGAAAAAGAAACATATCACCAAAAAAATCACACTAAAATATAAATAATTCATTTCAGGTAGGAATATCTGATAATAGATTTGATGGGTAGGAAGACATGGTGCACCTTGAGGGAGAACGAGGGCACACAGGTAAGGGGGAAAACAGTGGCTGAAGGCATCGAAAACGAATCTCACCTATGTTTCCACTTTGTTTTAATCTGTCCTTCTTGGTTCTCATATTCCCCTCTCTTCTAACTAGACAGGAAAAAAATGTTGAATAATTTACTATTTCTTGTGTTTCATGCATAATGTGAGGTCTCTTGTTCTTAATTTAAAGGTGAGTCAAAGTTTTACTTTGTGTTTTTCTCTCAAAAATCATTTGTTAGTTTGAGTGACTGTTGTTTTTTAAGGAGGACTAAACATACATATTATTAATGAATCAGTAACTGAAAGAAAAATTCATTACAAGGGAAGGTTTATTTGCAGACACAATTATCTTGCTGACAGATGACAGAAATGATCTCTCTTTTAAATCAGAAGCACTCAAACATTAACATAGCCCAGAAAGCTGGAAATAGATTAGAAAATTAAAAAGAGAAAATAGATTAGAAAGTTAAAAACAGATTACTGACCTACTAAGTGGACAGTGCCATATGGTGTCACAGAAAAAGTACTCAATCTAGAGGCAGGTACAACCTGAGTTTGAATACCATCAGCTCTTCCTCTTGCTATCTGTGCACTTAAGGGCAGAGACTGGGGTTAGTATTGGTATCACTAGTGTCTGGTACATAGTAGGCCCTTAGTAAATGTCTGTTTGGTTGACTGTGTGAACATGGACAAGCCATTTCCCTTCTTTGAAACTCAGCTTCCTTCACTGCAAAATGAAGAGATTTGACTTGCTGATTCTGTAAAGTCTTTCCAGTTTTCACATTTTAACAACTTAACATCTAAAATAATGATCCATCAATACCTCTAGAGTATAAATAATTCTAAGAACACTACACTGTAATTTTTCCTTCCATAATTAAACAAAAGAAAGACATTTTAACTATAGGAAACCATATAGAAAAAGCTGACTAATTCACACTAGTCAATCTGTTGAACACTGACATCTGCTGGAAAATTGAAAATGTATTTATTTCAGCTATGGCATTTTAAAGTCTAAGCAACCCCATATCCCAACATAATACTGGTTGAACTAAATATTACCAAATTAAATCATAACACCACAAAATCACATCATGATGTCATTTTGTTGACTGTCCACTTACGGCCACTTTCCTATGGAACTCACTACCCTGTATGATACTGTTACATCTAACAAGTTTTTGCAAAAACCAGTTAAGAACTTTAGCTAGCAGCAGGCAAAAATTTTCTTAGGTGCCTAATCATTTAGACATGATTTTTTTTAAGTTCAAATACTTAATCTTATCGACTTTTAGGAAATACTATGAAAAACAATTTTAAAAATTTAATTGGCTACACATTATCTTCTTTCTCAAGACAGCTACAATGGTCCCTCCTTAATTTCTTCTGAAAGGCCAAATTAAGTAAAGTCACAGCACAAAGTGTTTCGCAGCATATGTTCTTCACGTTCCCACGCACAAGATAGAGATCTTTCCCTGTACTTCAAGGATCTCAAGCAGCAGTGTGATAGTTAATAAAGTTCTGGGCTTTGGCTCAGAAAAACCTGGGTTAGAAAGCTGCCTCTGATGATTACTAGTGAATAACCATTCCGAAGTCATGTAGCCCCTTTGATCCTCAGGCTACTCAACTATAAAATGGAGATCAGAATACCTACTAAGTATCTACCTTACAGGACTGTTGAGAGATAATTAGATAATGCATGTAATGCATGTAAGCAAAACCTTTGCAAACTTTACAAATCCATATACATTATAGAATCAGAAAACTCCAGAGTTCAAATGGACCGTGGCAGCCATCTAGTCCAATGCATACATTAAAAAAGAGTCCCCCTATGGCCTACTTAACAAAGCATTATCCAGCCTCTCCTGGGGGCCTGAGGCACTGCACAGCAGTGCAGAGGAAAGTGTATTGTATCTGGTGTAAGGAGATTTGGGCTCAACTTCTGGCTCCACCATCTAACACCTCCACCACCTTGGGCAAGATGCTTAAGCTCTCAAACCTCATTTTCCTCCTCTGCAAAACAGATGCCTTCTTCAGGATGCTCTCTGGCTTATCAACATCTGCCCTAAAATATGGGATCCAAAATTGCATACAAATAGTACTCTGGATGCAACCTCACCAGGGCAGAGCACTGCACATATTACATAGCTTACGTATGCCTGTAAGCTATGCACATCATGATGTAGCCCAAGTTCACATCTGGTTTTCTGGATGCCATATACCACTGACTCAAACTGAGCTCGGGTCCACTAAATCCCCCAAATATTTGTGATGCAAACAACTACATAATCAGTCCTCCCCTATCTTGTACTCATCAAGTTAATTTTGAGAACTCAAGTGCAAAATTTTCCATTTATCCCTATTACATTTCAACTTACTCAACTCAGCCTAAAGTCAAACACCCTTTGGATGCTGACTCTGTCATCCAGTGTGTCTCTCCCAGTTTTGTGTTATCTGCAAATCTGATACAGGATGCCATCTCCGTCTTTATTATTGTTTTGCTGGAGTGTGTATTTTCCTCACCTAGACAAATCACAACCCACCTATGCCTTAGTAGACAGTCTTTTTGAATTGTAGTCCCCTTCAAAAGAAATATTATCACCTTGCTGTCAACCTGAGGGTGAGCCTCTGTGATCTTCAAATGGCTGGTGCACAGTCCAATGCATACTCAAAATCCCACTAGCTACACAGGACTGGCCAGAGCTGGTGCTTTCACAGACAAAGGCTTCAAGAAGATGGGGTCTGTTACCTCTACACCACAATGAAACATCAGAATAGGACTTAAGTGGAATTCTATATTTCTACCATATTAATATACATATATGTGTGTATAGACACATAGATATACACACATATACATATATATACATACATACACATTCTTAGTTCCTACTATCAGTAAGTTAGGTTTGGTAAGATTTCTCCTCAGGAACCAACAAAATGCCACCCTGTAAAGGCAATCAGTGAATGGGAAGATCTTCCGGGCCCATTTGAGTGGGCTTTGGGGGAGGGGCTCTCAGGGTCCTGGGGGGAGTGGCTAGGACTAGAGCTAATGGTAGGTGCCTGAGTTCTGGTCCACGTGATGACATGAAGCCTGTGGTGGGAGGAGCTTGCTGAACGGTTGGAGCAGAGCTAAGAGGCAGTTGGTGAGGCTGGTGAGAGCAGTTAAGAGCTGAAGGAGAGAGGAAGCAGTCAGCTAGCTGGAACACAGCTTGGAGATAGTGGCAGAAGCAGCAGCAATGGCAGCAGGCACTACAAAAAAGCAGAAGTGACCCTCGTGGAGACCGGAGAGTGCTGAGCAGGAGCTTGAGGCCAGGAGGTGGTCTTCTTGCTGGAGGGCCCTGGCATTGGCTGTGGGGGGAGGGGGGGGGCGAAGCAGCATCATGGCTTGGCTTGCTGCCATAATGTTTTCCTGTGGCCTCCTGGTCACTAATGTGAGAGGGGCATACTGGTTTTGGAAGGTTCTTGTTAGGATGTTGAATAGTGGACACTGGTCCGTGGGTCTGTTACTTTTGAGTTTCAATAAATGCTTTAACTCCTCTGCCTTATATCCTGCGATTCTGGACCATTCAGGCATATTCATGGTTATCTTTGAAGTCATGAATTCTCGCTTAATGATATACCACCACCCCCACCACCCCCCAAAAAAAGGCTTCCCATCTTTCTAAGCACAGGTAACTAAACTGGTTTAAGTGGCATTCAGTTCCAGCCAAAAAAGTATAAGGAAGGCCTTTGTCTAAAGGATTTTTTTTTAAAGCAAGTAGGAGGGCTTTCTCTTTTGGTTGCTCCTTAAAAAATGAAGAGCATCAATCAGTAGAAACTAAGTTTTTGTTGAGATAAGAACTTAAACCCTCAGGAAGTCTAAAGATGTTAAAGCTAAATTCATCCTGGCAATATTAAACTAAGTTATCCAGTCCATCTGTAATGTTTCTGTAACAGTTTGTTTTCTTTAGGAAGGTGTTTACAGGTAGGTCTAACACAGATTAGAGGAACCATATATCTACTAGATTCATTCAGGGTGGACAGTTACATTTAAATCACCTTAACTTTCAGTCCTAATGTTACTGCAGGGAGCTAGTGCATAGATATATCAAAACATTCTGCCTTTTTTCCCCCTCCTATTTTGAGTTTTTTACCTATGATGGACGCACAAGAAAGATAAAACTTACCAAAGTACAGGTAGTCAATATTTATGTCTTTATATAGTTTATTACTAACTGAGCATACTTCCATGTAACTTAAAATGCAGCAACCTCTCTAGAGAAAGGAGAGACTGGATTAGCAAGGGGGAAAAAGGGCAGGGATTTCATATATTTCTAATTTCCTAGTTTCACAGATCTTATCAACTCTAATGAAACACTATCCAGTTCAAAGATATTATCCCTTATAACATCATTTTATCATTTTATTCTGTTATTCTTACAACTAAGGCAGATATATAGATACAGATATAGATATGTATTATATATGTAGCTTTATCTATAGTCCTTCTGCCCTAATAAATTGCCAATATTCCTCTCTGTTTCTTTAGCAACTTGTCTTTTTTTTCTTTCCAAGTAAAATTTACCCCCTCTACCCACATAATATTACTTCATTCAAAGTCCTTCCTGTGTTTTCACTGGATGTATTTAAATTGCCCAAGGAAATTTTTTTAATTAGGCATGTAAAATAATATTTTATAAGCAAAATTTATATAGATTATGTCCATATTTCACCAGTTCTTCTCCTTTCCTCCTTCTATTATATCAGGGAAGAAACAAGGCCTCTCAAAAAATACAAATACAAACAGAATTTTGTTTAAAAAATGGGAAAAGTATACAGTTTCTCTTTCGACTCTCATACAAACGGCCTAATTATCCCTTGCCTCACTGACTTACATGCAGTCTTAAACCTACCAAGGGACACATTCACAATTGGTTTCAAGCCAAAGTACTATTACTATACTACTTACTGCTCTAATACATACATTTTCCTATAGTAAAATCGAGTTTTCAAAACTGAGGGAGGGAACAGTTAACTTTCAGCAGGTACCAAAATATCAGAAAATAAGTATCTGTTATACTACTTCTGTATTTCTATGACTTCATTATCATCTCACTGACCTGAATCCACCCTGTACAGATTATAATCTAGCTATGAGTGCTCACTGTATATAATTCTTGTCCATGTGCTTCCACAAATCCTCTATGGAGGATCTACAAATTGGAGCATCAGCTCAGTGCATGGAAAGCCTTCCTATATCAAGGGTGGTGAACCTGCGGCTTTAAGGCCACATGTGGCCTTCTAGGTTCTTGGGTGTAGCTTTTTGACCCAGTTCAAGTTTTACAGAACAAATCCTTTTATTAACGGGATTTGTTCTGTGAAGTTTGGATTCAGTCAAAGCACTGCACTTGAGGGCCTAGAGGGCCATAAGCGGCCTCGAGGCTGCAGGTTCCATACCTCTGAGATCTCTGAATAATCCATGGGCATTAGGGCAGCACTGAAGCTGGCCATCTGTTATCCCTCATTCTTGCCACATAACTGGCCCACCATCTTTTTGATCAAACATTTCTTTCATATCTTAGGAGACAGGAAACAACTGGATATAGGCATAGAAGATATTTCCAAATCTATTATCAGTAGACTAAGACAATTGACATGTTATAGAAAAGATAAAAAAATTAATACCAAATTACAAGAAAAAGTAATAATGGGAAGACATCAGGGAATCAAATGAACTCCAACCTAACCTATTTAAACAAGCATTTGATACGGAAAAACAGGAAATGGATAAAAGAACTGGCAGAAACCATTTGACAACCCAGAATGATAACACAAACTATCATCATATTCTAAGGAAGTTTAATCATTGTAAATTAATCATCACAACCAAAAGAGCCTAGCTAATACACAAATTTATACCGCATGATTTCATATATATAATGGGTTTGGAATTTCTTGCTTTCTCTATTAGTAGGGGAGAGGGAGAGAGAAGGGTGAGATTCTAGAACTGAAAATAAAATTGAATGGAAAAAATAATTTAATTTTTTTTTAATGGCTATACAGAGTTTGGTGACTTTGGGAGCATGGTTCCAAATTGCTTTCTAGGATATCTGTGCCAATTTATGGCTTCACCATTGTGCCTATTTTGACAGTTTGAAATTCTCACTGCTAGATTACCCATACTGATGAGCTTAAATAGCTGTCAAAAGGCTTTGAATACCATTTCTTGCATACAAACACTATTGATATTATATTGACATCAATCAGAAAGCATTTATCAAGTGCTTACTATGTGTTAGGCACTGTGCTAAGCACTAAGGATATAAAGAAGGACAAAAACAGGCCCTGCCTTCAAAGAGCTTACATTCTAATGGAGCGCATAACACATAATAGTTAAGTAAATACAAAATAGACACAGAATAGATGAAAGGTGTTTGGATTAACTCAAAATGCTGCTCATCTAACTGCGTGTCAATCTGGACAATTAGTAGTCTGTTGCCAACTTATCACTACCATAAATCTATATATTATCATTTAGGTCTTCTGAATTGAATTTTTGTAAATTGTGGTATTCCATAAGTCACAGTTAAATAACAATACTGAAAGAATACTGGCTTTTAAAGATGAATTTTTGCATCAAAAAGCTACTTGGGATCATGGAAATCAATCTCGTCCACTGTCTATCTTCTATTCAATTCTGGTCCCAGGGCATTATCCATTTGCAGTGCCGTTCAAATTACTTTATTTTGCTTTTGGGAATGATTTCTACAGACCGCATATTTACAGTCACATAATTAAAAGAAAGATGTAGAAACTGTAAGATTCCATTGTGTTTATTGTTTCTTGATAATAAAAAGCTTGGGACTCAGTAGAGCAAAATGCAATTTCACAGGCTTTCCTCTGACAGGCTGACTCCCATGCGTATGTTAAGATAAAGTACCACTCCTCAACAGTTATAATCACAGAGAAAAATTTGTTTAAAAATGCTCTCATTCTCAATCTCAAGTGAGGCATAAAAGAGAGAGACATGTTTCCAAAAGTGCTCACCACTGTCATGGAGGATGTCCTCAACAGAGTCCAAATGGAAGAGAAATTACCTAGAGATGGGTGAGGTCTTCAGGATGCTCTTGATCAGACTGAATCAAGTCCCATAACATAACAGGGACTCCCCAGTGAGAGTCAATTCAATTTGAAAATAATTTATTAAACACTCATAATAGGTTCTAAGGATATGACCAAAATGAAACATTCCTTGCACTCTTACATTCAAATATTTTATATGAATGTGGGAAAATATAACATGTACACATAAAAATAAATAAAAGTTTGAGGCAGAATCCTAACCGCTGCAGAAATCAGGAAAAATCTTCAAGGAGACGGTTACATATGAGATGAGCCTTGAAAGAAAAAAAATTCTGAGAGGCAGAGATGAGAAAGAGGGGGCACTACAAGCAAAAAGGCCACTTATGTGAATGAAAGCATGGAGTTTATGGACAGGCATAAAGTGATGCAATCCTAGAAAGGTAGGCTGGAAACAGGCACATGAGGAGTCTTAAACACTAAGCCAAGGAGTTTGCATTTTACCTTAGAGGCAATAATCAGTGAAGGTTTTTGAACACAGGAATTACGTAGTCAGAACTTTCACAAGATTTAGTGTGGCATAATCTATGTAGAGAAAAGATTGAGAGAAAAACTGTAACCAGGGAGACAGATTAAGGTTTAATTATAATAATACAGGGAAGAAGTGATGAGGGTCTGCACTAGAATAAATGGACAGAAGGGGACATATGCAAAAGATGTTCTGGAAGCAGAATCAACAAGATTTGGCAATTGACTGGGAGGAGTGAGAGAGAAGAAAGAGTCAAGGATGATTCAACTGACACAAACCTGGGTGACTATGGGAGAATGATAGTACCCTTTTGAAAGTAGGAAAATGTAGGAAGGATGTATTTGTAGGGGCATGAGAATGACTTCTATTTTGGAGATATTTGAGAAAACAATGAGACATTAAACTGGAGATGTTAATTAGACAATTGGACTGTCATTACAAGAGAAAAATTACGGTTAAAGATATAGATTTGGGGGCTATGTGCATAGTGATAATTGAATCCATAGGAGCTGAAAAGATCTCCAAATGGGCTAGTATAGAGGGATAGATGACAGAGGGCCAAGCCGTGGCATGCCATTGAGTAGAAAGACCATCAATCTAGTCTAACACATGTATCTTTGATGTTTAATTTGGTATAGACCTCTGAATTCATTGGCATAGGAAACTCCCAGTGAGGAAACTCCCTCTACCAGTGCAGAATTGTAATTGTTCTACAACCAGTCTTAGACTATTGCCCAGGACCCTGAGGAGCTCAGTGACGTTCCGAATATAACAGAACCAAACAGCATGAGTCCACAGCAGGGTTTGAACTTAGGTCTTCCTTACTCCAAGGTTGGTTCTTTCACCCACCATACCACACTGCCTCTTTTAATGTGCTCTTATCTGAGGAGGGCTGCTATGGTATTTTCTTTTGTTATTTGTTAACTAAACAAACACTTATTGAGCACAGTAGTGCGAAAATAGGTGCCAGTAATGCTTCTTAAATGAATGCAGAAACAAATACTGCTAAAATTAGAACCACAATGACTATTTAGTCAAAAGATCAGTAAGTTAAGTGAAAATTAAACAACGAAGCTATCTGGTATCACAGATGTAATCCTAGTCCCAAAGCTCTTTGGTATGAGCATCTCTCCTCACTGGTGGGCATCAGTGCCCTGTAACTGTATGAGGGGATAGGGCTGAGTTGATGAGAAAGGGAAAGGGGAAAGCTCTTTGAGTTTGAGCCTTTGGGGTTCAAGTGCTTCCAGCTTCAAGAGAGAAGATGGAAGATGCCAACCCCTCTTCAGGCTGCTCAAGGAAAAGACTCTGGGAAGAAGCCAACATGAAAGGAGCTGGCAATCTCCATCCATGTCCCTAATCCAGCCTGCTACACTACAGACTTTAGGAAAACTTCTCCTTGGGTAAGGTCCAGGACTTTCTCTCCTCTGTATTATCTAAGACACATATTCTCATACGCATATTTTTTTCTGTTTTTGCTACTGATTCAGATAAATGGGTTTCCATTCTAATTTTATAATGTGTATTCACTGTGAAACTTCTATTTGGCGGGAAAGGGGTCAAGTTTTGTATGTAGAGCTCGGGGCTCTCCTTCCTCCAATTGAAACAGCAATCAGAAGTTAGATTGAATTCAAAAATCACATCCCCAGACTAACAATATTTAAGGGAGCAGACAGCATTTTAGTCTAGTATCCCCTCTCCTGGTAGACAGCAGAGTGGCCAAGCCTCATTTCCCCAACCTCTTGTTTCCTTTCCTAGCAAGAATTAAAGACTCCCTCGGAAAAGGGGTAAGGAGGGAAAAAGAGGCTAGAGATGCCTATTTGGCCTCCCATGGGGTTGCAATTGTGTGGCTCAACACAATGACAACCCCATACAACATGTGGGAGACAGCCTCCTGACACACAGACAAAATCTGTTTAGTAACGGGAGCAGTAGTAATTAGCATTTATATAGCACTTTAAGGTTAAAAAGTGCTTTGCAAATACAATATCACTTTATCTTCACAACAGCCTTGGAATTCAGGCACTGCTATTAATCCTATCTTTAGGAAACTGAGGAAGCGGTTACGTGAGTTGGCCTGGATCACATAGCTAGTAAGTATGATCCCAGGTCTTCCTGACTCCAAGTCCAGGGCTCTATCCACTGAATCGGCTAGCTGCTTCCAAACGACTGGACTGTTTAACTCTTATCTACTTACTATGTCAATATCCCCAAAGTAAATCAGTGTAATCTAGAGCCCACAAATGATCACTTTTTGGGGACTAATCACTAGTCTACTTAAGGGAAAGAGCAGAACCTAAGAGAGAACAGACAAGAAGTGAAGATATCTGGGTCCTATTTTCAGTCCTAAGATTTGGGAGATGATTTAAAAATGGATAACTTGACTCACTCTGAAAGAGTAACACATTAGCTATACTACTGAAACCATGACAAATACAGCTTTTTGAAAAAAGTCTCAAGAACTTGCAATAAAATTTTAACATTCATTTACTATGTAATTTGACTTTACTTTATTCGTTAAGTAGTTATTTTGTAATTAATCATTTTCTGTTTTGCTGAAATATTAAAGATGCATTAATATGGACATTCTCAAGCACAAAAAAATACCAATGTAACAGCTGATTCAAACAAAAGGAAAAACCCAAAGTACAGCATTTTCAACATATGGAAATTTTATGGGATGAATAACCTTATTATGCCAGTTTGAAGTTTCAGTTTAAAAAAAAATAAGTAGTGCTGACTTCAAATTTTATTAAAATGAAATTATAGCTGGTTCATTTTATGTTAACAGAACACACAGGAAAGAGTCCAAAACAGAGAATCTCTGCTGTAACATGCAGTTCCACAAATTAAGCACTCAAATTAATGAAGATTGTTTTCTTCTGGCATGGGGCCCTTTGACTGAAGCACTAAATGCTTCATAAATACGATTTTCCTTTTTCTCTCATTTAATCACTGGATGAAGCTTATGTACCGTACAACACTGCCCTAATGCTGGACAAACGCTGGCTAGAGTACATAGCCTTCAATCACTCTAGGCACTGGAACATTTGGAATGTGTCAAAACAAGATAATAAGATGTCTTTTCAAAAATATATATAGCAGCATTATTTGTAATTGCAAAGAGCTAGAAACAATCTAAATGCTCAACAGTTCGTGAATAGAGCTGAAAATACTATGGTATATCAACATAATGAGCTACTAGCATGCCATTAAAAATGATAAATATAGGGGCTACAAGAAAATTTGAAAAACCTTACATTAAATAATGTAAATGGAAGAAAGCAGAACTGCCCAAACAATATGAACACTGAGACTATTAAAAGGCTTATTCATAATGCAAAGAATTAATAGTTATAAGCTTACTGTACAAAGAAATTAATTTTAAAGTATAAATAATCATAAACGTGTTTATTCAGTTTGGGCATTTGGTGTTACCTACATAAAAACTACGTTAAAGAAACAAACATTTTAAAAACATGGCAAATATAAAAGGATACATGTCTTACTTCAGGATACCCATCCTGCTACAAAGCCTCTGGGGATTCATCTTAGCAGGGGCTAAGCTAGCCTTTAAAGTTTGCAAAGTGCTATGATTATCCCCATTTTACAAACTGAGAAACTGGGGCAGAAAGAGATTAAGTGACTTCCCCAAAGGCACACAAGATACTAAGCACCTGAGGCAGGATTTGAACTCAGGCCTTCCTGACTGCAAGTCAACTTTCTATTTACTTACCAACTAGCTGCCCAAGTAAAGAATTTCTGGCCTTCAGTGAGATGAACATCAGGAGAGTATTGGAGAGGCTCCGGTAGGCTTCAGTGGGACTTTTAGTTGCTTTTTAACCCCTAGGCTAATCCCACAGTTTTAGACTGTGCAGCGTGGAACTCCCTTCAGCAAAGCTTCAAAATAACTAGAAATCAATACATGGGGCCTGCCCTGGGCAAATCTGTGAAAGAGATATCCTTATCTTTAACTTTTCTCCTTGCTCTCAGCATGCCCCAACCCAGACTACCCCAAGGTATCACCCACCCTAATCGGCGCCCCATCCTACCCACCATCACTGTATTAATTTCCCTAAAACATCACTTTCATCATGTTTCCCCTACTCAAAAACTTTCAAAGGCTTTCCTCACCAACTTCCTTGGCCTGGCATTCAAGGCCCTCCAACTTACATCTCCTACTGTGTGAATCCTCCAAAAAGACTTCAGTCACCAAATCCATGATTAATAGTATTTTGCACCTAGAGTCAGAAGGCATGGGATTGAGTGCCAGCTGCAACATCTAACTAGCGATATCAAATTAATAACAACAATAATAATAACCAGCATTTACGTAATGCTTTAAAACTTACAAAGTGCTTTATATGCATCACCTCATTTGATCCTCACAACAATTCTATGAGTACCACAGATATTCCTATGCCCATTTTATAGATGGACACCGAGGCCTAGAGAAGTTGTGTCTTGTCCAGGATCACAGAGCTGATGACTGAGTATCTGCAGTGGGATTCAAACCTAGGTCCCCCTGACTAAGTCCAGTACCTGAAACCCTACATTTCATCTGTAAAATGTAGATAGTAATAACTACCTCCAGGGCTGCTGTAAGGATAAAATGAGACCACATTTGCAAAGTGCTTTGCAAACTTCAAGGCACTACAAACTTTAAAGTGATGAGACAGCATGGTGTGGTAGAAAGAGCTTTGAATTTGGAATCAAAGGACCTGGATTCAAATCTAAGTCCAACCTCTCCAGCGCTCAGTTTTATTATCTACAAAATTGGAAGTTTTCTATGATCTTTTCTACGGTATTTTCCAGTTCCAAATTCTATGATTCTACTTGAGTTCTCTAAGCCTCAGCCCCCTCATCTTTTAAATGGGAAAAGTAAAATAAGAGATAATAAATGTTTGTTCCCTCATCTGTTTCTCATTTTTTAAGATTAATAACCTGTTCAAATAGGTCAGGCTATAGTTGTTTTAGTTACATGGCATATCCTTTTCTCATTTTTATTGTTTCTTCAACATGCGTACTAATTTTTTTCTTTATTCTAAAAAGTAGGTGGTCTGATTTTACACAGAAGATGTAGGAATCATTCCCACATCATAACAAGTGGCTTCCTATCTGTTAATTCCTATTTTGGGTTATTCTGTGCATGCCATCCAGCATCAAAGAAAGTATTCATGATGCGTATGTATGAGGCTTCTGCGTACACCTCAAGTCCTTGGCTTTTCTCTTTCCTGACTCCTAAACCATATCGTACGGCATTTTTCACTGATGACCTGTTCCTACCTTGTCATTGATGTCACTGAACATCCAAATAAAAGTTGACTTCATTTATAGGGTTTCACTGAGTTTACTAATTCCTTTCTCTTTATCCTCTCCAGGAGATGGTGGCATGCAAGCTGCAATTACTTACATGTTGGTCTTTTTAGGAAATCAGGAGCACTACAATAATAAGGAAGGTAGTGAGTGGTACAGTGGATAGAGCACAGGACCTGGAGTCAGGAAGGCCTGAGTTCAAACCTGGCCTCAGACACTTACCAGTTGTGCAACTCTGGGCAAGTCACTTCATTAGTCAGCCTCAATCTTCTCAACTATAAAATGGGGATGATAAAAGTACCTACTTCATAGGGTTATTATGAGGATCAAATGAGACAACATTTTCACAACACACTTAGCACAGTGCTCAGCACACAGTAGGAGCTAAGCAAATGCTTATTCCTTCTTTTTCCCTTTTAACGCCAGTATTCCGGTGGTGCTGGAGAGCTAAAATTAATGGAGCATCCCAAGGTCCAAAGAATCAAGATTACAGGCTCCAAGAGGCAATAAAGGGATGTATCATGAATATAAGGAAGCTGTTCTCTCCCACAACAAAGTGAGCAAAAGAGATGGCAATATAGCTAGGAACCCGAAAGATATCTGGCCCAATGCCCTCATGTTACAGACGATGAAGCTGAGTCCTAAAGAGGCTGGGTAACTTCCACAGGTTCACACATGCAGTCCTTGCCAGAGCTGAGAACCGAACACAGGTCTTCTGATTCCAAATGCCACATTCTTCCCATGGCACCATTCCACCCCCAAGAAATGTACAACCCACCCCCATTGATAAATGGTCAAAGGATATGAACAGGCAGTTTTCAGATGAAGAAATCAAAGCTATCTATAGGCATATGAAGAAGTACTCTAAAACACTTTTGATTAGAGAAATGCAAATTAAAACAACTCTGAAATACCACCTCACACCAAGATTGGCTAATATGACAAAAAAGGAAAATGATACATGTTGGAGAGGATGTGGGAAAATTGGGACACTAATGCACTGTTGGTGGAGTTATGAACTGATAGAACCACTATGGAGAGCAATTTGGAACTACACCTAAAGGGCAACCAGACTGTGCATACCTTCTGATCCAGTGATACCACTTAAGTCTATATCTCAAAGAGATCATAAAAAAGAGAAAAAGGACCTATATGTGCAAAAATATTTATAGCATCCTTTTTCATGGTGGCAAAATACTGGAAATTGAGAGGATGCCCATCAACTGGGGAATGGCTGAACAAGCTGTGAAATATAAATGTAATAGAATACTAATGTGCAATAAAAAATGATGAACAGGCAGATTTCAGAAAAACCTGGACTTGTACAAACTGATGCAAAGTGAAATAAGCAGAACCAGGAAAACACTGTACACAGTATCAGCAACATCATGGGATGATCAACTATTGAGTGACTCAGCAACACAATACTCAAAAACAAAGGACTCATGAAGGAAAATGCTATCCTTATCCAGATAAAGAACTGATGGATTCTGAATGCAGATTAAAGTCTATTTTTTCACTTACATTATTCTTCCTCATGGTTTAATTTCCTTTTGATCTGTCTCTTCTTCCACAAATGTGATAAATATGGAAATATGTTTTCCATGATAGCACATGTATAAACTATATCAAACTGCCTACCATTTTTAGAAGAGGGGGAGGGAAAGAAGGGAGTGAGAAAAATTTGGAATTCAAAATCCTGTAAAAATAAATGCTAAAAAAACTTTATTATTATGTAATTGGGGAAAAAATAAAATACAATTCAAAAAAAAGAAGAAAAAAATGTACAACCCAAAGAGAAGAGGAGCCAGTCACATACCAAATCAAACAAACAGATCACCCAGGTTCAGCACTGCTACCCACTGGATGTTAAAAGACCCAGAGAAGGCCTCCAGGGGATTGGTAAAACCTCTGTGGAAACAGCCAAGGATTTCTCAGGATAAGAATCTATGGAGAGCTTGTGACTGAAATTATTGAAGGATTCATTGCAGAAGTGAAGTCTCTAGTGATCTTGAAGTCTAATGCTTGTCATGCTACCATTTTTTAAAAATAGCTCCAGGGAAATTACAAAGGTACTTGTGAACAAAAAAGGACTGAATTTAAATGAAAGTCTTGATTTTAAAAGAAGTGTACTAAAATGAAATAATCCCCAAAATAGTGGCCTATATAAGCCAAGGAGAAAATTTAAACTGTTGTAAAACATGCTAAAATGTGAGCACACAGTGAATATCATTCACAATTACAAAGCACTTACTGGTGATAAACACACAACCTTCATTCTCCCTGAGTAATTCTATTGTTAGATTAAGAATAAAATTAATCTGAAAACATAAGAGCTCAAAATCAATTATGTCCTTAACATTATTAGTAAACATTTTAAAAATAATTTAGGATATTTTGATACAACTGCTCTGATCCCCTTTTAGAAGCACTTTTGTTTAAAGCTAAGAGTTCTGCGATAGCCAAGTCAAGAAGCATTTATTAAGCCCCCAAGTTATGGGCCAGGCACTGTGCTAAGTACTACAGATACTACAAAGAAAGGCAAAAACAGTCCTTGTCCTCTGAGAGCTCATGATCCAACAGAGGAGGTGACATGCAAACAGCTATGTCCATATAAGATACATATATACTGGAAAGCCTCATGGATAGTACTGATAATCTCAGAGAGAAGTCACCAGAATTAAGGAGGACACAGAGAAGGGCTTCCTGCAGAAGGTGAGATTTTAGCTAAGACTTGAAGGAAGCCAGGAAGTGGAGATGAGAAGAAAGAGCAATACAGGCCTAGGGGAGAGCAGTTACTAAATAGGCATGGAGTCAGGAGATGGAGTGTCTTGTTCAAGGAATAGCAAGTAGGCCTGTGTCACCGGACTATAGAGTACTTTGATGGGACAAAGACTGGAAAGGCAGCAGGGGGCCAAGTTAAGAAGAGTTCTGAAAGCCAAACAGAAGATTTTATATTTGATCCTGGAGGGAATGGGGAGTCACTGGAATTTATTGTATTAGTGTAGAACATAATTTAAGTACCAATTACCTTTATAATCCCCTTTCCTAAATTCAGCAAACATTTATTTAATACTTACTGTGTACAGAGCACTACACTTGGTGCTTAGGCATATAAAAAAAGAAGAAAAAACCTGTTGATGTAGTCTCTTCCAGGGACAGAACTAGGGTAGTTGGGACAGCTGGTACTCTGCCCCAGGGTGAGGATATCAGGTTGAGAGGAAACACCTACTTTGGGGAGAGGGGCTTGCTCACCTCATTTGCCTTGAGATCACTCTGCTTAACAGCATGATCATGCTCCCACTTCCAACCTGAGCCATCACCCCCAGGTATCATCACCATGGCACCCTTCTCCTAGGAGACATTCCTCTAAACTCCCGAAGGAATATGGGCAGAATTCTCTGAGGACCAGGCTGCTCTCTCTCCCAATGGAAATGTTCTTTGAAGAAAGAAAGTGATGCAGGGGATAGAGCACTGGGTCTGGAGTCAGGAAGACCTGAGTTCAAATCCAGCCTCAGATATTAGTTGTATAACCTTGGGTGAGTCAGTCACTTCACCGTGCTTGCCTCAGTTACCTCAGCTGTGAAATGGGAATAACAGCGCTGTTGTGAGGATCGAGTGAGATGATATTTGTGAAGGGTCTGCACAGCGCCTGGCACACTGAGGTGCTACGTGAAGGCTCATTTCTGCCCTTTCCCTGCTCTGCTATTCTCACTCTCACCTTGCTCCACACTGCGGCGGCCCCAGCCACGCCGCTCCCACATACACCCTCAGCCGGGTCTGTCACACGGAAAGGACACCTCCTGCTGCTTTACACCCTGCCCTCACGAAGCTTCTAGCCTCCTGCTGAGACAGAGACAGAGCACAACACTGTACAATATTCCATGACAAGTACATCAGAGAACTGCAAAATACAGGGCTGTGTCGCTGACCAGGGAGACCAAGGAGAGCGTCCCAAAAGAAGTCACTTCTGAGTGGGCTTGAAAGGATACGTAGGCCTTTAATATAAGGTGAAGAAATCAAGGGAGACCATCTGGGGCATGAAATAGAGTCACAGGGTTTGGCCAGAGCACCGTCTGGGTCACGGGCCCGAAGGAGGTAAGGCTAGTGGGCAGGCAAGAAGGACGCACTGAGAAGTAACATGCCTGCATCTCCACGTGCCGGGGGATGCCGGATGATAATGCTAGTGCTGACACAGCACTTTAAGGTTTGCAAAGCGCTTTACACACATTCTCCCATTTGATCCACACAATGACTCCATGAGGCAGGTACTATTATTATCCCGATTTTACACATGAGGACACTGAAATCTGGAAAGTTCACATGACTTACCCAGAGACAGGAACCAACTGTCTCTGGCAGGATTTGAATGAAGGTCTTCTTGATTCCAGGTCCGGCACTCTATCCATTATACTAACCTAGCTGAATCTGGGAAGGAGGAGAGAGCCAAGGTGGAATGACCTTTCAGGAGGCTATTGCCATGAGAACCTAAATTAGGGTAATGGCAGTGGGAAAAGAAAGGAAAAAGTAAGACGTGAGAAATATCGTGGTGGCAGAATAGGAAAAACTTAGTTATTGTTCAAAGATGAGCCGGGAAGGAACGGAAAGGATCAAAGATGACACCAAAACCTTGAACCTAGAAAGCCAAGTGAATTTTAATTAATAACGTTAACAAAATTAAGTCTAACAAACTTGTATAAGATGATTGATTTAAAAGAGAAAGCTACCAGGAAGTTAGAGACTACCTAACTGAGCCCCAAAATATGCATGTCCCCTTTTAAGAAAGATATTAACTCTCCAAAGATCTAATTCCCTGAGGAAAGACAATTTTTTTTTTCCTTTTGAGATTCCCAGTAGGGATTGTCAGGCTTCAACAAGGACATGATCCAGAACCAAGAAAAAGAAAATAAGAAGGCTGACCTCCAACTTATGATTCAGTCTCACCAAACTGGTCACGCAGTTTTATTTTATAAATAATAATTATAGTAATTATTATTATGAACAATAATACTTCAAGGATCCATGATTTCATGAGAGTGGGATACTCCCACTGCCAACACAGATTGCATCCATGCCTTAGCAGATGGTTTAATGAGTTGCTGTGGCCAAAAGATCCGTCACCTGGTGACCAACTCCCTGGTAATGAGCCTCTCTGAACTTGGCTAAGTGACAGGCTGTGGGTCTGAAATCCAGCCTAGCTAATTAAAATAATAGCTCACATTTTCAAATCTTTTATCTCATCTGACCATCACAATCCTATCAGGTAAATAGTACAAATATAATTACCCTTTTACAGATAAGGAAACTGATTCTCAGAGAGGCTAATTGACTTACCCACGGTCACTGAGGTTTTTAGACTAAGTTCAGAGCCCTTTTTTACTGCAAAACAGCTACAGATATTTCTCTACCTGAAATTGTAAAGTAGGTGAGGAAAACATCAAACATAACCCTGAACTCTAGCACTGGGCAGCTGAATTTGGAAATAACAGCAACTCAATTTGTATGGCACCTATCAGGGGGGTACACACACACACACACACACACACACATACACACGTACATATATAAACAATTTGGGAAAGTTTTTTAAAATAGTGATTCTTTTGGCATATATTTTTAATATAATCTTTTAAAAAGAGACACACTTTGGCCTCTAGTATAGGTTGCCCAAACTGCATTACTTCAGACACCTGAAATAAAATTGAACATTTCACACCATGCCTAGGTCAAGGAATCTGAGGTCCATTATTTCAAGTTCTTCAGTAACTCCATTCGCCTATAATCCCATCATGATTTAACACCTCCTGAGCATCCACTTGGCACATGAAATTTCATAGAACCAGGGGGCTTTTACCCCAATGCAAAAATATGTGTTCTTTGTTCCACTCTCCATTTCCTTCCCCTCCCTCCCTCAACTATAGATTCACAGATTTATTGATTAGGAAAGAGAAGGGGACTTTAAAGGTCATCTAATCCAACCTCCCCATTTGACTGATAAGGGAACTGAGGCCCAAAAAAGTGAAATGATTTGGCCACAGGATGTGAGCGGCAGAGAGACGACTTGAACCCGGGTTTTCTCATTCCAAACCCCACAGTTTTCCCATTGTGCCGGGCTGCCTGTATTTGAATATATCCCAAAACTGAATAGAAGCATTTTTAAGCCCATTGATTTGACTCAAACATCCACCCAGTCCATTAGGGGAGATAAATCAAGAACTAAATGCCAGTTGTGACATTATGCAGTGGGTAAGGCCACCAATTGGTGATTAGGGCAGAAAAGGAAAAATGTTTAATTTATAAATCTTACTGGTTCCCAAAGGTGGTTAAGTGCAGATTTTTTTTGTCTTGATCTCTATATAAATGTGCTTGCCTTTGTTTCACTAGTATATCTGATTCATAAGTACTGCATTTCAGCAATATTTCCACATGCCAAGCCAATATTTCCATATGTTAATCAAGACAGAAATAAACAATTATGTTTAGAAATCCATGAGTACTTCGTATCATTAGATCATCAATTTAGACCGGGAAGGGGCCTCAAAGGCCATCTAGTCTCAACCCCTCCCTTTACAGAAGAGGAAACTAAAAACCCAGGAAGACTGTACAACGTATCCAATTGTAATACTAATGTTTCACTCAAATAACAAGCATTTATGAGGCACCTATTATTTACCACACACTCTGCTGGATAAAAGACAAAAATGAAATGGTTCCTGCCCTCAACGAGCTCGGTGAAGTCAGACACAAGGAATGAAAAGAATATTAAAACGAACCTGAAAGCTGTATAATTATAATAATCAATCTTGGCCCCAGAGAAGAGATAAGGAAAGAACATTTCTTCTTTCTCTGGAGAGGTGGGAGGGCTCTGACTGCAGAATGCTGCACACCCCAATCAGAGAGAGGACTGTGTTAGTTGTTTCTACCCATTTTTTGTTTTTTGGTCTCACAATAAAGCTTACTGTTGGGGGTGACAAGGGAGAATTAGGAAGGGGGCATACCTGGAAATGACGGTGATTTAGAAACAAAAAACATAAAACGACAGCTTTTAATTTTAATTCGGTTGTCCAAAAAACCAACAATAATATGGTTAAAATAAGATAAAGCCTTTAGCTATTCAAAAGAAAGAAGTTAGACCAACTTATAATGAAAGTGAAACAGTCTTCTGTTCAAACTCCATTAGGTACAATAATGAGCCCTCCAATACTCCGCAGAGCAGTAGTGGGGAAATGCCACTGGCCCCCAGGGCAGGAAAACCAATGGAGGGCCACATTCCGGTTTCTTCGTATTAAGAGAGAGAAATAAAGTTCTTTTTAAATTAACACAAGAACATGAAACTAAGATATGCAATATAATTGTAAACATCTTTTATTTCTAAATTTATAGATACTTAAGAAAAAGAAACAATGAAAAGGGGAGTTAAAGAGCAAGAAAGTAATGGAAGGAAAGAAACACAAGAAGGGGTGAAGTAAAGGTACAGAGAGATTCACAGGAAGAATCAAAAATGAGAGAAGGCAATCTCCATAATGCCAGACACACAATGGCAAAGACACAGGGATAGACGTACTGACATAAAGAAACACTGTAAGAGAGATGAGAAAGTTTTTCATAGGTTTTCTGTTGGAAGAAGAGAATAAGCATTTATAGAGTGCCTACTATATGTCAGGCATGGTGGGAGGATTTTTCAAATATCTTAACACAATGACATTGTGAGGTAGGTGCCAGTATTATCATCATTTTATAGAAGAAAAATCTGAGGAAGATAGAGGTTAAAGGATTTGCTCAGGGTCACACGACTAGTAAGCATCTGAGGCTGGATTTGAACTCGGTTCTTCCTGACTAAAGACCATGCCACCTCCCTGCTTCTAATGTTAGGTTGTATGCTTGTGTCACATCTGTGCCTTGAGTTGGGGCATTATCCTAATAGGTTCTCTACCAGCTCTTAAACAACTCGATTGTTTTTATTCACAAACTTTAAGGTTTTTTTTAAAAATAAATGTCAATTTTCACATGGCACAGTTTTGTATTTATGTGAAGTTGTGCCCTAAGTATTTGAAAAGCACTGGTCAATTTACTAGTTATAACTAATTACAAGCCTCTTTGACATGCATGAACCGCCTGATTATATTATCTTTGGTTCTACAATAATGGAATGCTGACATTTCAATTCAGGATTTATGAAGGGTTACAAAACACGATCTCATTCAATCCCACCAAAAACCCTACACTGTCGATGTCATCATTATCCCCAATTTAGAGATGACGGATTGAGTTTGAAAAAGGGTGAGATGCTCGGGGTTACCTGGCTAGTTAGTACCTAAGGCAGATTTCAAACCTAGGCCTCACAGACTTCAAGTCTAGCACTCCCATCTACTTACACATCTCCTCTATCATTATTCCCTTCCCCTTCCCCAAATAAACAAAAAAATAAACAGATAGATACATGCATACATAGATAAATAAATGAATGAATGAATGAAACCCTTCAGGACCAGGCACCAGCACACACCTTACATTTACAAACATGCCATTTAAGCTTATGATTTTGTTCCTAAAACAACTGTATTCCTGCAGCCCCACTAGGTTCTGGCCTGCTTTTTTGTTTATAGCTCCAATGTCCAATGTTGTATAATTATAAGTTATTACTATCATCAAGCTTTGCAAAGAAAGCTACTACAAAGCGGCCCTGGGTCATTAAAGTGAAAATATGAAGATGAGAAACAGCAATGAGTCTGGGAACACTTGCTTTTCATTTCACAAAGAAAACAGTCTATTTTCACAGAGTAACATTCTGACTGTCTGATCCTTTAGGACATTGCCACTGATAAGAGTTAAAACCGTGATTTCACAAGTAAAAACATTAATGGAAATGCTCTCACAGGACAAATGAATAAACTGAGAGTGGACTCTCTCTCCCACGGCCAGAGCTGCTCCAACTCCACTCTAACAGATAACACACTACATTGGTTCCTTCTGAAGTGTGTATCTGGAGGGTTGAGGTGGCCAAGAAAGGTTTCATTAAAAAAGAGGAACTGCTTCTGAGTCTGAAAGGAAAGACATAAATAAGGTCTTTTGGCCCTCCTTTGTATTCCTAAGTTTAGCACAGTCCTGGCACATGACAAGAGCTTAATAAATGCTAGCTGACTGACTGAAAAGTAAAGAGGAAGAAAAGGGGCAGTCCAAGAAGGAAATTAGTTCTAAGCAAAGGCATGTTGGCAGAAGAACAATGTAAGTGAAGAACAGTCAAAGCCCCTCACCCTCCATGGAAATTCCTATGTGGGCACCTGATCTGTAAGCTGAGGGCCAAAAAAAATACACTAAATAATACAGAGTTTTAAAATTCCAGACCTCTTTATTAAACCTAAATCTCTTCTGAATTATATCTGTACAATCATATGTCTATAAACCTAATGAGGATTTTAAAGTCCCAGTTAAAGGTAATAAATGAAAATTGAATTGTAATAACAGTTTTAAACACCTGAACTTCTTAACGTAAATAGTTTTAATTCATCTGGGCCCATCCTTGTAACGATACTTAAGTGCTCACCCAGTACATTCAATGAATCATTATGCTGGAATAGAACATTTAGCAGGCTAACATATCTTGGCAAGAATAACAGGCTATAACCCCTACGGAAGTATCGTTTAATCTTAATGTGTAAAGAGTTAGAAAGCAAAATGCCAGTCTGAAATTAGGGTAGGTTCTAAAGGGGCTGTCTAAGAGGCAAGGGAGAAAACATTGGAAAATGTCAAGGATATCCTGTCCATCCCGCACTTATTCAAGTGACCAGCCCTGTCCAATAAAAGCCTGACCTTGTCTTCCTGCCTGTTTTGTTGGATACAAAATGGCTTGAAAAAGCTCAGCTTCAGACAGACAATGCACTTTCATGTGTACTTAGTGCCTATAATCAAAGTCCTTCTATTTGTAAAATTACCAAGAATAACGTTTCCTGGAATAGTATGTATAATGCAGGATACTCTCAGGGTAAAAGTAAAAAGAAAAACTCTGAGAGCAAAATAATAGGAACATACGAGGCTCTAAAAATAAAAGGAATTTGAAGAGCCCTGGAAAGGGAAGCAGGAGAACTGGGTTTTGGTCTCAGCTGCTGTGGGATCCTGAGCAAGCACTACGCTTTGGGGCCCCAACTTCCTCACCTAAAGATGTATAGATGCCAACGTACATAGTATCATAGTGTCATAGTATGGGAATAAGGGAAAAAGAGGCAATGGTTATGAAAGGGCTTTGAAGACTATAAAATGCTGGACAATTTTAAGATATTCTTTCTAAGGCATGACTCAAAAGCCACACAGATAGCTTGTCATGGGCTTAAAAACTGTCATGCCTCCTCTCTGAGGGTCAAAACCTAGGTGGTCTCTGGGAACGGTGCACGCACTGAATAAACTGCCTGCGGACTGATTGACAAATGAAGAGATCTTTAACCTTATTTGTGTCATGGACCCCTTTGGCAATCCAGCGAATCCAACGGACTCCCTCCCATTCAGAAGAATGTCTTCAAACATATACTGAAAAATAGGAATCCGCTTTTTTTTAAGTTCACAGACCCCAGGTTAAGAACCCCTGTTCTAATGCTTTCTATTTTGTGAAGTAGTAGCAATGATTTACCATCAGAATTCACCACAGTATGTTGCCGGGTATTTCCTGGAAACTATACTATTTTAGAAATCTATTAATAGTTGTTTCTGTTTTGGAACTACAAGGTTTTTTACTACAGTTAAATATTACATATTAATTATCATATACACATGTATTTTATTACATATGCATGTAATTTATTACATATACCTGCATTTTATTATCTACATATTACATACTAATATATCATATACATATCCAAAGCTACATCAAATGAAAAACCGCAAAGGAAAGGAGGGAAGGGGGAGACGGAGTGCCTATTACGTGACAGGTACTGAGTGCTGTAGAGATCTCAGTTGAGGTTAGAGAGTGCTATTTAACTGGGAAAAAGATGACAAGATAAATATTGACTATCTGCAACATTTCAAAGAGCTATTCAGAGGAAGTAGACTTCTGCTGTGTCATCCCACGGGAAAGAGAACTAAGAGCAACATGTAGAAATATGGGGGAGGCAGATTTCACCTCAAAGACGGCGAGTTTCAGGTTAAAGGGAGAATTTCCTAACACTTAGAACGATCCAACAATAAAACGGGCCGCCTCTTAAAATAACAAGGGTCCCGTCTTCAGATTCCTTCAAGAATGTGTGTCAGAGACAAAACAGAAGGGATTCCTGTCTAGGATGACAGATTGAATGAGGTAATTTTTACTCACTTCCAAATCTAAGTTTCCATGATTCTGTAATTTTACTCATAATTCTAAAAAAGCTTCCTTAATTTAAAAAGAAAAAGAAAAGAAAAATGTCCTTGATTTTCCTCTACATTTTGTCTTCTGTTCCTTCACCTAGCTAGACAGACTTATTAGAGAGGGAAAGACCGAAAAGATAAGAAATAGGATGGGATAATGAATGGAGTAAGATTCTGGAGGGAGTAATAGGGGATGGTATTAAGAGTACAGAACAGCCTTGGACATTTAGAGAGATGAATTTTCCACTGAGACAACAAAGAAAGAAAAGGAAATGTGAAGATGGTAGGGTGAATATTTAAAGGTCTAGACAGAGGTGTTTTCAGAGTCACAACAATGAGTACTGGTTGAATATTTTTTCCCTCTTTATTTTTCTTGCTTTTTTCCCCCACAACATGGCTAATGTAGAAGTGTGTTTTGCATGACTTCATATTATAATGGGTATCATATTTCTTGCCTTCTCAAAGGGTGGGAGAGAAGACAAAGAGAGGGAAAGAATTTGGAACTGAAAATAACAATTAAAAATTAAACAACATTTTACAAATAAAAAGAATGGACACTGGCTGAGAAGTAAAGTGATCTAGGTTCCCTAGGACCTATTACTAATCTGACATCAGTCACTCAGCTTCTCTGACTGTTGAGTGTCTTCATCGGTAAAATGAAAAGGTTGGACCGGATGATTTATAAGGTGCTTACTAGCTTTAACATTCTATGATATACGATTTAGCCTGGATGAAGGAGTTCATGAAAGATGGCCTAAATTGTCTTCATAATGAAGGAAGCAAAATCATTTGCCAAGATCAAGTGGGGGTTGGGGAAGTATGGAAAATATTTGGAACAGTCAATGTGAAATATGCCCTGGGGAATCAACACAAGATAAATTAAAGTATTTTGAAGCAACATCAACAGCCCCAGCCAGCTGAAGGCGGACAACACGAATGTGCAGTGGGCTCACCCAACAACTTCACAACTTGCTCTAGTAAAACTATCTGACTTCAACATTGACTCCCCTCTATGTCAAGTAGTATTTTCATTTACTTGTTCCCAAGCTACTCCTCTGAAGCATCAATGGGTTGCCCTCACTCCTACTCCTAATTCTAATATTCTAGGATATATTCAGTACATCCACGCTCACTCACCATATCCACGTAACACTTGATTTTATAGATTTTATATCTTGGTCTTGGCTTAGTTGGCCAAAATAAATTTGCTTTTGTTTCTCTGACACTGTCGTTGATTCTCACTGTCCTATAAAATAATATTGTTCTCAATCATTCGCTATCCTCCTCCATGAGATTTGGCAAATGATTTTATATTCTAAATCAATATTGCAATTGGCATCCACATTTCTCCGCTTGACAAGAAAACCAAGTATTAATTGGCTAAGGCAATTTCTAGGTTTATCCGGTTTCCTGGTCATATGACTTCTAAGAGTCGAACTTCTCCAGGAAACGGCAATAGCCTAAGTTGATGACTGTTTTATCCATTTCCCACTTCGGACATCAGTGATGTACGATGTCAAGTTAGATTCGCTTCAGTTGTGTGCCATACGTTCTCCTCATTTTTAATCTTTCTTAGTATTGACTTGGGACTTTGCTCTAACATAGAAGTATGCAGTAAACTTGACTGTCCACAGATAGCTGATTGGGATATTAGTACCACATCAATAACACGGTTTTTTCTGTGTAAAAATATAATTTATTTCATTTACTAAAAGGTTATTTAGAGGGCACCATGACCAATGCTTCCTAATTCTCTCCTTGAGTAAAGTACGGATGACCTATAAGGGTGAGGTCATTTAAGGATAAAACTGGGAGGAACAACAGACAAAAACGTAAAAGCTACGTAAAGATTTCTGTAATAATTTTTTTTCTATGTAGAACACCGCATGAGGATTCTAATATCACGCCCCAGATCTGTTTCTAGAGGAAACAGAAACCGCACTAAGAAAACAAAAATGGGAAGAAGAGCTAGACTAGATAAGAACAAACTAGACGTGGCATGATTTTAGGGGCACTGAGGGAACAATCTTCAAGCTATCTGAAATAAGAGAAGATATCACCCTTTGGGAAAATATGTGGATCTTATTATTACCAAGAAAAAAGTGATTGAGAAAATAGCCATAACCACCAAATATTTTTTTTTGTTTTTTTGGGGGTTTTTTCAAGAGGAGGGAAGGTAGGGCAATTGGGGTTAAGTGACTTGCCCAAGGTCACACAGCTAGTACATGTGTCAAGTGTCTGAGGCCACATTTGAACTCAGGTCCTCCTGACTCCAGGGTTGGTGCTCTACTCACTGCGCCAACTAGCTGCCCCCATAACCACCAAATCTTATGTCTGCTTCCCTAAAATGTGCTGAGAGCATCTGTAATGAAGCATTAAGGGGAGAACATGCAGGCTTTGCAGCTATATGCTACAGCAGACTACATCGAGTCACAAGACTGACCAAAATACGTAGAAAATATATGATATAATCATTTTATCATGTGTTAACTATAAAAAAAATCATTAGTCTGGTAGAACAAATGACTTGGCAGACAACAGTGTCTTTCATATATATCCTAAAATCATGTAAAAGAAAAAAGTACTAACTTTATCATGAAAGATTAAGATTATACACGGGGAAAAGTTCTATTCTGATAGTAAAGGATCATGAGAATCATGATCTTCCAGAGATCTTTAAAAATTAGGAACTGGCTTTGTTTTCAGTTCTCACCTATATAGTCCTTGTGATTTCTCAAAATTCTTCCATTAGATTCCACTGCTTTAGTGATCGGTGACAGGAGTGGGGGTGGGGGGGGGAGAATGTGGAAATGGGAGACAGAGAGACTTCATTAATTACTTACTGTGTGCTAACCACTGTGTTCAATGATGAAAATACAAATACAAGCATAAAAAAAGACAGTCCTCTCCCTTCACCGAGGTTATACCCTAAGAGGAGAAAACAACACAGGAAAGGGAGATGAAGGTAGATGAGGGGAGGGAGAACTAATGCAAGGTGTAAAAGTCTGAAGAGCCAGGACTACAGCAGACAGAGGAATTGGCATGGCTCTCTTAGCCACTTCTCCAAATGGGGGTTCAGGGAAGAGGTCACCAATCCAAGGAGAAGGCAGAGGCATCTTCTAGGATGAGGAGGCTGCTGGCATAGAAGTGAAGTCCAGAAAGTAAGGAGCAGAGCCAAGATAAGAGTGAGCATTGCTGGTTCACAGTGCAATAACTGGGATGTCCATGAGTTATTTGTTACTTTTGTCACATGATCGGCCTCTTTTTCCAATCATAAGTCCTTGATATGTCTTTTATTCCACTTACAGATTGAAAGCTGGAAAGGATCTTGGAGGTCATCTAATCCAACCCCCTCATCCAAGATGAAGAAAATGAAGCCCAGAGAGTTTAACTTGCTTGAGGTCACAGCCAGTAAGTGGCAGAACCAGGATCTGTACCCAAGTTTTCTGACTCAAAATCCAGAGTTCTGGGGGCAGCTAGGTGGTGCAGTGAATAGAGCACCAGCCCTGGAGTCAGGAGGACCTGAGGTGAAATCCAGCCTCAGACACTTGACACTTACTAGCTGTGTGACCTTGGGCAAGTCACTTAACCCCAACTGCATTGCCTTCCCCCTCCAAAAACAAACAAACAAAAAAATCCAGAGTTCTTTCTACTGTAATACAAGGCAATTTACCTTCAGTTATATATTGTAATCTATGCATACTTGCCACATGGGCCTCTGGGTCACATGAGAGATTTTGATTCTTCTGAGATTGTGTTCATATAGTGTCACTGGGGAACTATTTGTAATAAAAAGTTGGCTTTTCACAACACTGAGCAGCTTGGAATTATTAAAAAAAATTGCCCAATATATCAAATGAAATCTAGCCAGATATCAATCTTCTATTAAATTCTGGGCCTAGCTTATTGTACCACTGTGGTATCTATCCAAGATATACGTGGATGGATGTGTGATCTCATCTATGTGGGTCCTTCTTCAACTGATGCAGCTCACAAACTATTCCCCTCCTTTCATTCCGTGTGACTCCCATATCTACTCCATTATTCAGTTTAACTAACCTGTTTATAGAAGATAAATAAACCTTACTTCTCCCTTCTGTTGCCAATGTTTGAATTTCTTCACTATAAATTAAATACAACCAAGTCTAAAAGACTATCCTGATTCTTCAATTGTATTGGAATTTTGCTACATCAAATGTTGCATGATATAAGTGAACTAATGGCTAAGGCTCAAGATTTTTGTGTAGCTGAAATTTCATTTTAATGACAGTCCATTGTAACATGAAACTCAATCTTGTAAGTAATATTGTTAGCAGTTCTATTAGTCTAAGGCATAGAAAAGGTAAGAAAAAGAAAAGAAGAAAAATTAGCTCCTATGACTACTTTTAAGTCAATGTGATTTTAAGCTGTGTTATCTAAGTATTTTCAGACTATTTGTAAATTTAAATTCCCCATGCTATTTCTACCATACATTAGCACAAATGCTTAACAACGAGCTGGGCTTCTTATTTATTTCTAAGTTTCACTATACAACAGAACCAGTTCCCTAGACAAAGATTTAAAGTTTCGAAGAGCCATACACAAATGAAAGATACCCTTTGATAGATGGCGTGATTAATGAGATTGCAAAGAGCTCTGTGTACTACAGGTTTGGGGGAATGATTAAAGGTAATGTGACTATTGCTCAAGCAGTCCCTGACTAAAAATTGTATGTGGTTAAATCTCTATAAAGTAGAGGCAGCTTGGTGGATAGGGAAGTGGCCTCAGAGCCAGGAAGACCTGGATTCCAGTTCTTCCTCTAACATACAGGACTGCCCTGCTCCCCTCCCCCTCCCCCCCTCCCCCCCCCCACCCCCCCCCCCCCCCCCGCAAGTTATTTAGTCTCTCATTACCCTAGGCAATTCTCTAAGATTATGCACTGAGATCTGCATTGCTAGAAGAAATCTCATTGGGGAGTTCCTCATACCAATGAAATCATGCCTCCACTCTCATCCCATCCTGTATCTGTACGTCCATGTTGTGTAGTGAACCCATATTCTAGTGAGTTTCTCCCACAGGGCGGGGGAGGAGGGAGTAAGGGAAGCAATGGGCCAGAAATCAAAAAGTCTTTTTACCTTAAAAGAGTGGTGATATCGGAAAGATCTGAGGGTGATAACCCTGAAGCTGGCAGGAGGATCCAGGGGGGTGCCGACTTTAATGCAGAAATAACTAAAAGTCAGGTCTAAGGCAAAGTCAGAAAACAGAATCTTCCATTGCATTTGGCCATAGAGCAGGACCAGGCCAAGAGGAAAGTTAGAAAGGGAAGGGCCTACAACAAAAAGATAATGGTTATCCCAAGACTACTCTCACGCTCTATGAATTGCTAAGTCTGTGCTCTGTAAGTGTTTTATTTCATTTATTTCACTTCAGTGATAGTAGAGAACTTTCTAAAAGCCTAATCTCTGCCACTAATATGGGAAAAGGACCTTGAATAAGGCATGTAGCTTCCCTGGGCCCCAGTTTCCTCCTCTGTAAAATGAAGGGAGTGTAATAGACAGTCTCTGTGTTCCCTTCTAGCTTTAAATCTGTAATGAGAGGATCCCAGCCTCTATCCTCTGCTGTGGTTTGTTGCCTTCTCTTTCTATTTATCATATGACAATAGCAGTCCTATCCATCCAGATGCAAAGCTGTGTTCTTTGCTGTGACTGATGAGGAAGTAAAGAAAAAAAAAGGGTAAAGGGATGGAGGAGGGAAAGGAGAGGCAAGACTCCAGGTAATCCGAAGGCCCAATTCCCTGGGTATTTTTCTTTGTTGCCAACTTAAATGTCCACTCTATCTCAATTCCTCATGGTGAAGAATGCTGTGTTGTGAGCAAAAACAGTTTTGAAAAACCCTAGACTAAATGAGCTCTAAGATCTCTCCTGGCTCTAATGTCCTAGCACACTGTGACTTTTTATGTGTGGAAAAAAAAAACACATACCACTAACACAAAATTCCCCAGAGAATCCTAAGATTACTGTCAGAACTCAGTTAATTGCTGATAGTCTTCAAATTTTCTTAGCAACCACCATACTGCCAAATGAATTAGGTCTACCAATTTATAAGAAAAGTGAGATAAACACAAATCCCTTACATGGGCAAGTCAGTTTGCTATAGAAGTCATTGCACTATTAATAGAGAGGGCATCAACACAATGGCTGGGGGGAAGCAGCTTGCTTGGTCAGCACTAAAGCTGGGGTGAGCAGCGCAGCCAGGGCATCTGGGTTGCATTACACAGCTAGTATGGCAACATGTAAGAGTAGCATGACCTAAGATATTTAAGGAAGAGGAAGGGGTTACTGGTTGCTGGTAGGTTTAATTGCTCAGACCAGTTTTTGTGCCTTTAGATGGTTTGAAGTTTTCTCAGATCGAAGGCAAGACCCAAAGACCATGTAACCAGCAAAATGGCTAAATAGTTGCTTCCTACAAACTTTTACAATTCCAAAAATCAAAAGAGAGTAATTATGCACCGAATATAACAAAATTAAAGATGAATGTACAAGTTTAAAAGACACACAAGGTAGTACACAAGGTAAAAATCCAACAAATTAACTCCAGAAACCTTTACTATATAGACCTCTCATTCAACAATCCTACACCCACATGCCAGCCAGAGTAAGCATAATTAAGCCCAGAGGCTTAGTATTCAGGGAGTTAGCTGTAGAGATTGATGCCCTACAGCAGTAAAGGGGGGGGGGGGGGGGCGGGAGCGAAGAACAACCCAACTTCCACAAAAAGTAGCAGACACTAATTCTGTTTAGTCACAAGAAGCAATGAAGGAGATGGAAGAACTGGACAGGATGGAAAAAAAGTGCTGAGAAACAAATCAGATGGTATTTCTCAGTGCTCACCCATCGTACCCCTCAGCTGCATTTAACGCTGTTGACTACCCTCTCTTTGCAGGTTGCTTTCTCTTCTCTATTTCTGTTTTGTTTTGTTTTACACTATAGCCTCCTAGTTTTCCATCATCTGTCTTGCCACTCCTTCTCAAAGGCTGCTTTGCTGGCTTTTTATCCATACCATCAACTGATGATTTTCCTCAAGGCTCTTATCTGGACCCTCTTTTTACTCTATGCTATCTCTTGATGATTTCGTCAAGCTCTTGTGGTCATCTCTTATGGATCACTACATCCAACCCCAGCCTCTTTCCTGAGCTTCTGTCCTGTATAACCAATTACTTATTAGACATTCCAAATTGGACATCCTAGAGAGATCTCAAATTTAACATATTCAAAACAGAACTTATCAAATGCACCAGCATTCCTCTATTCTCCCAGGTTCATAATCCCCATGTCATCCTCAACTTCTCACTTTCCCTCATCTCACATATTCAATTAGTTGCCCAATTTTGCCATTTCTACCTCCATAACATCTCTAACATGACTCCTTCTCTTTACTCAGGCAGCCACCACCTCATCACCTCTCAACAAGATTATAACAATGGCCTCCTAAGTGGTCTCCTTCCCTCAAATCTCTCAACATTTCAATCCAACTGCCATGCATACATCTACCAACATGATTTCCTTAAGTGTAAATATGACCAAATCATTCTCCCACTAAATAAACTCTAATGATTCTCTCTTCCCTCTAATATAAAATACCAACTCTTCCTGTTCAGCTTTTAAGCCCTTCACAGCCTAGCCCCAAGCTATCTTTCCAGGTTTATTATGTGCCTCTTTTTCCTTACTCTCCAGGTATCTGAAGACATAAAAGACATGGAAAAAATCTTGGACCATGTTATCACAAACAAAAAGCAATCAAGAGAAAGAATATCGATAAATAGTGACTTATAGGCCTACTTCCCAACTATATAAAATTTTTATGAAAATAATCTGCATCAAGAGCATCTCTGATGAGGGCATTAAGAGGAGGGAAAATCTATGTTAGATGAATATTTAAAGAAAGGATTTTTTTTATTTTTTTAAGTATTGGTTAAGAAATTGTCTAAATATCTAGGGAATGATATTCTTCCCCAGTTATAATTGTAGGGGAATCAATCAATGGAAACTCCTCTGATATTTCCCTTTATTCATAAATTTAAATTCTTCCTGAAGCTTAATTACATTTAGAATAAAATACTGTGGTACAATAGGGAACAGCCAGAGTGAAGGAATTACCTAGTAGCAAAAATAGACCAACAAAAGAAGAAGCACCTAAAAATAATGAGTTTTGGAATAGAGGAGTAGAAAGTAATGATGATAGTCCCAAATAGCTAAGCAGTCAAAGAAGATGAATGAATCGTTCTCAAAAGAAGAAAAATAAACTCTCAACAGCCATCTAGAATGTTCAAAATCACAGAGAAAGGCAAATTAAAACAACACAAAGGTTTCACCTCACATATATCAAATTGGCAAAGATGGGGAAATTCAGTCTTGAAGCCAAGCACACTAATTCACTACTGGTCAAGCTATAAATTGGTCTAATCATCCTGGTAAATAATTTGGAACTATGAAAGAAAGTTACCAAGATGCTCATGCTATTTCTAACCAGAGGTCCCATAACTGTGTTTATATTTCAAGGTGGATAATAACAACAAGAAAAGACCAATATGTACAAAAAGATTCATAACAGGATCAGTTTTTTAAGGCTCCCAAAAAAGCCTCTGCCCAGTACAGCAGCAAGAACACCAAGTATCCACTCCTGATTGCCACTTTCTGCCTGCATGGGCCCAGAAGAATCACTTCACCTCTCTGAGCATCTCTGCTCCTCCTCTGTAAAATAAGGGTGACCCCTAAATTCCCTTCAACTCTAAATCTATGATTCTATTAGTGAGAAATGCCTGAACAAACTGAGGTATGTTGATGTCATGGAATAGGACTGGATCATAAATAATGGTAAGTATAGGGAATTCAGAGAAAAATGTAGGAAGTGATTCCAAGGGAAGAAAGCAGAGGCAAAAGAAGAGTATATAAAATCGATTGTTTCTTGTTGAGTTGTTTCAGCCGTGCCTGACTCTTTGTAACCTCACTTGGGGTTTTGGCAAAAATACTGGAGGGGTTGGCCGTTTCCTTCTCTAGCTCATTTTACAGATGAGGAACTGAGGCAAACTAGGGTCACACGGCTAGTACGTGTTTGAGGCCATATTTGAACTCATAAAGATGAATTTTCCTGATTCCAAGCCCAGTGATCTATCTACTGCACCAAAAGGCAATGGAAATCAGGCCAAATAAAATTGATAATGCTGGTGCCAAGTTACTGAAGTTAAAGCACACATCCTTCCTTTCTGCCAACAACCAATAAACTCTAAAAGTGGAAAGCAGCATGCACTCTCAGATATAAATGCTCAGCTGGATGGTTTTTTCCACAGTTTAAATAACTCCCTCAGGTATTTTTGTTTAACCACTTGGGGGAACCATTTTCTGAAGGGGAAGGGATGGTGTTTGTTGGGAAGCCTATATAGTGTCAAAATGAATCTGTTTTCTCTTAAAAAGAAAGTAATGATAAAACCAAATAATAAAATGGCCGATGCTTTATAAAGCACTGAAGTCATACTAATCATGAAGAAAGAGAAAGTCAAGAAACATCATATAACTTCAAGGCAAGCACAAAATATAAAACAACAAAAACTTAAACAGTGGATAAAAAGTGAGGAATAACATTAGGTACAAGAAGTAATTTATCCAAACAGAATGTATGGCATTTCTACAAATTCACTCCTACCATAAGTACTCTGCTCAAAAATCAGTAATCATAAGATGAATAGTGACCTTGTTAATATTGTGGCCTGGGGTGTGAAAAGGCTCTTCTACTCAGCTATGAGATCTAGTCTAACTCCAGCTCCGCAGGAGACAGGCTGAAATGGACAACTGGCCAGGGCTTACTTAAGTGGCTAAGCTTCTTGAGACCCAGAAAGATTTCTTGCTTAATCTACACTGTAAGGGTGAGTGAAGCAGCCACGTCTGATTGACTGCAACATCTAAGCTATATGCTCAAAGGCGGAATTCAGTTAGGAAGCAAAGGTCTCCCCACTCACCTGTTGACAAAGCCTCCTCCCTCACTTCATCGTCTCTTGGCTGATGAATGTTCCAGGAAGTTTTGGGAAGAGAAACAATTTCTTCTGCTGAAAATAACTTGACCATATCCATGTGGTTGCTCTTGAATTTGTATCGAGGGATAAAACATGTTTTGCCACGTTGAAAAATATCCTTGATAATTTCTACAGTCTCAATTTCATCCTGCATGCTCAGAAAGATTGAAATTCTCTGAGACTCTTGATATTTACTGTGAGCAATCACCTAAATGGGAAAAGATTACAATTATATTTAAGAAACTACTGAAAAGAGGATAAATATTAATTAAAAAGCTTTCTACTTCCTCTTGTTTTTTTTCCAATTTCTTCACCAACTATTGCAAGCAAGAAAAAGCACTGGAATCTCGTATGTTAAAAAATACTCATAGCAGTGCTTTTTTGAGGTCGCAAGAAATCGGAAAGAAAGCAGGTACCCACTGGGGAAGGACTAAATGAATTGTGGGATAGGAATGGATTATTTTGCCTTAAGAAATTTAAGACAATATACATAATTACTAAAACAATATAAAGAAAAATAAAATGCCATTTAATTTGCAGAATTATAGTGGCCACTGTGGATATAAGGAAATGTTCTTCTTCCCTTTCCCTGGGATGTAGAATGTTGCATATGAGCTTCGTGTTGACTGTTTTTGCAATTTTTTTTTCTTAAAAAGGAAGGTTCGTTAGTTGAATGTAATAGACTGAAGGGAGAGGTAGATCTAGAAATGACTGCAATATAAGAACAAGACAACAAAAAAAGAAAAAAGTCATCATGCTACAATGAACAGAGCGCCAGTCTGGGAGTCAAAAGACCTAAGTTTTAATTCCTGCCATTTACTACCTGTGTTACCACAGACAAGTAACAGCCCCGGAGCAGTTTCTTCATCTATAAAAGAAAAGGTTGGGGGGTCAGCTAGGTGGCGCAGTGAGTAGAGCACCGGCCCTGGAGTCAGGAGGACCTGAGTTCAAATCCATCCTCAGACGCTTGACACATATACTAGCTGTGTGACCTTGGGCAAGTCACTAAACCCCAATTGCCCTGCCTTCCCCCCTCCAGAAAAAAAAAAAAAAGAAGAGGTTGGACTAGATGGCATCTAAGGTCTCTTTCAGACTCCAGTTTATGATCCTATGGGTAAGGTAATATTGTTTTAAGTCACTATCCTTTCATATGGAGCAGTTTGTTGTGGAGGTGTCTGCTTTGATCAGAGTTCTAAGAAATGGTTACTCTAATTCAAAGTTCTAAGACAGTTGCTATTCTTTTTCTTATTTTTCTTATTTTGAATGAAAAAATGTGAAAAGCTTTATAATAACCTAGAAAGATAACAGTGCCAGAACTTTCTCTGATTATGGGATAAAGGTAATTTATTTATCTGACTACGGACAGAAGATGAGAACTCCACTATTAACCATAAGCTACACTGGAGTAATTTGCAGAAAAGACCCAGAATCTGACCCTAGAAAGCAAGAGAAGAAAGAAGTGAAAGAACAGACTTAAGAACAGAATCCACTCAGCTTGAAGCTGAAAGTGATGGACATTATAGTTGATGTTGAGAAATAAGTACAAGTGAGTAGAGGAACAGCTTAGAAATAAAAAATCAGAGAAGTCCCTAAGCAGATTGACTACTTCAGCCAAGATATCACGCTCGGTGTGAGGCATTGGTAAAACACAGTATGGATTAACTCATCTTGGCAGTGAACACATCTGTTCAATGCAGAATCTACATGCATCAAGGAATTTTTAGGGACATTTTCTGAGAAAGAAAGAAGACACCAGAGTCTACAATTCCAGAGCTCACTCGTGTGCCTCCTCAGAAGGTTTTCTGGAAGTATGTGCCTACTTTCACCCACAGATATTAAGTGCACTAGTGTTAGAGTGCTACCCACCTTTACGTGTAGATTGTGACATATTTATTATTCCTACATTTGATTTAATATATAAATACATTATTATTTCTTTGGTTCTATTGTTACGTAAATGCTTATGTTTTAGACCTAAAAGTGTACTATTATCAGTGTTTGGTTTTGAGTAAAGTGAGGTACATTTGTGGAGGCTCAAGAACTGAAGTGGTATATGATGGGGGTATATTCGTCCACATTCCCTGGTCCCATAAGAGAGTTGAAGGTGGTCTTCTGGGAACCTACACCTGTCAGTGTGTGTGAGCAGACCGGAGTGAGCAAGCCAGACCAGAGATCGAGCGGATGACCACACGATTTGTTTGAGAAGCGTGAGGCATTAAAATGTGGGTGACCACTCCATGTACCAGGTGCACTACCGAAAAAACAAAGGGAACTGGGTTAGGAGCCAAAGGTCTTAGGCTCCATTTCTGGCTATGTCACCTACTACCCTTCAGCACCTAACAGAATCTCAGGGATCCTTTCTATAATATCCTTTAAAAAGGTTGGGGGGAAGGGCTGGGGGGGGGGGGTCCCATTACCTTCTGCTTGAAGTGCTAGATGGGCACCTTACTATGGAATATGAGATGGGTATAATGGAAAGAATGCTGTGTTTGAAGTCAGAGGATCTGGGTTCAAAACATGCCTGTACCACTTACTACCAAAGTGACCTTGAGCAAGCCATTTAATCTCTTTTCCTATCTGCAAAATCATAGCATTGTACCAGTTGACTGTTAAGGTCCCTTACAACTCCTACTCCATGACTTTATGACTTCAAAAGGCAGCCCACTCCACTTTGGGCAAGCTTTCGTTGACAGAAGTTTCTCACTGTATTAAGCCAAAATCCATCTTTTGTAACATCCTCTCATCGATCCTTGTTTTGCCTTCTGGGTCCTTGCTGAATAGATCTAGGCCTCAGGTTCCTCTCTGGTAAAACACTGATAATTTTTTCTTTGCTAAACTTACAAGACTGTTGCAAGGGAAATAAAATAAGGCAGGATGTGTAAAAACATTTTACTATATGTAAATGCTTCAGGACATTATTATTGTCTCTACTTCATAAATTCTTTAGAAGCTGTGTTTTTAGAGTAAAAGAACACTAAGAAACACCTTCCAAACAAAAAACAAATTTCATAGCTACTATGTGCCATGCTCAACACGTCCAGCATCCATGATTTCGATGCTGTGAAGTCATCCTTTCACATGGGAAGACGACAAAATTTGTGGCACTCAGATGGTCTTCCTGAGCTATTGTGACAGAAAAATTAATCATCCTACAATCAACCGGGTGAAGGATTTCTCTGAACTGGACAAAAGACTCAGAGTCTCTGACTGGGACAAAGCCTATCTCAGTAGGCACTACCTGAGCTTGTGCTCTGCCAGCATAGCCTCCAAGAACCCCGAGTCACCTCCAGGCCGTGATGAAGCCTTGGAGGAACTGTAGAATAAATGACACAAAACTCATAGTAAAGGCACTTCTAGTGAAAATGATTACTTATAAATAGTCAATCTATATTCAGTTCTGTATATGTACTTTTTAAGAAACTGGTAGTACATAAATTTCCCAAAGGACATTTTGAACATGACAGCTGTATCTTCGGTGTTGCTGCGAATATACATTTCCTAATGTAAAAGTTTCAACCTGCCAGAATAAAGTGAAGTTTTTAGTCCTACTGGGGAAAATGCCAAAATGTTATAAAACTCTCTCCAGGTAAATCATGTTCCAAAAAGAACAGTTAACATTTACTTAGCTACCCTATTCACATGTCCTATCTAGTGAACTTGAGAGGCAAGTTCCATATCATTGTTATTACTTTATAGCTCAGTCAGCTCAGTCAACTAGCTAAATGCCTACTATGTGCCAGGCACTGTGCTAAGCACTGGGGATATAAAGACAGGCAGAAGAGAGTCCCCGCTCTCAAGGAGAAATCTAATGGGAGAGACAACATGCAAACAACTGTGTATAAACAAGCTGTAGCATGAAGGCAGATCAGGAAAGGCTTTTTGCATTAAGTGGGACTTCAAGTGAGATTTGAAGAAAGCCTTGGAAGCTAGGAGGTGGAGATGAGAAGAGAGAGAGAATTCCAAGCACAGAGGTCAGCCAGTAAAAATGCAGCATCATGCAGGAGATGGAATGTCTTGTTCAAGAAGGAATAGCAAGAAGGCCGGTATCGCTGTATCATAGAGTATATGGGGGAGATAAAGTGTAAGAAGATAGAAAAGGTTCATATTAAAGTCAGTGATGTTGTTAGGGACTTTCATTTGACATTTAAGCAGCCATCCTTAGGGCAAAGTACATGAGGGTAAGGGTCCCAGGCTCATTGATGCTACAGGCCTTCGGAGGTAAGAGCTTGAGCTGACAGAACAGAAGAGGCAGCATCAATAAAATATCGTTAGCAAACATGCACTAATTAATGTCTACACATAAGCCCATTTCTATTATCATCTTCCTCCTCCTCCGGATAAATTTAGCTGCTTTTATGTTTTCTGCATCCAAAGCCAGAATCTCCCACGGACTTCTTCCCATCACTGATTCTCTCTGATGATCATTTCAATCAAACTTCACCTGCAAAATATATTAGAATGAGGGGGCTTCTGACATAAATGATATGTCTCAGGCCCTCGTCCCTCTAGAGATGGCCTTCCATTAGAGGTTGAGAGTGGCCCATAAATAATAATAACTTGCATTTATTTAGATCTTCACAATTTACAGAGTACTAGCCTCTCAACAGCCCAATGAGGTTTAAATATTATTATCTTCATCTTACAGATGAGAAAACTGAGGCTCAGCAAAGTGAGATGGCTTGTCCACAGTCACACAGCTAGTCATGTAGCACATTTAAAAAGCTGGAGCCCAGTTCTTCTGACATAAAGTTTCATGCTCCTCCTTCTATTCAGCACGCTGTCTCTCTTACACAGATATCGTTGAATAAATAAGCAAAAACAAAACAGGAAGAGCCCTTATAATGCCCTTCTTCAAATAACTCATTCATCCTCATGACTTCAGCTAGTAACTCCACACCAATGAGTACCCAAACAACCTCTCTAGTGTATCCTCTCACCTGACCTTCAGACACTTCTCTCTTATGGCATCCTGAACATTTATTTATAACACAACAACACAAAATAGTTACTAAGCCCTTCCTAAAGTATGCAGAATACTATTGTAAGCATTAGGGGAGACACAATGTAGAGATAAAACAAAGTCCAGCCAATATGGAGGTTACAAAATAGTAGGGCAATAATAAAAATATACAATACAACATGTTAAGAGCTCTAGAGAGTATAAAACAGAATGCCAAGTGAAGACTGAGGGGGAAGATTGTTAACAACTGGGGAAATCACAGACAGCTTCATGAAAGTGGTGGCTTGTACTCAGCTTAAAATGATGAGTGTTAATGCAACAGGCAAGGTGCTAGAGGGAAGGAATGGTAAGCCAGAAAACCAGTAATGAAAGAGGTTGTATCTAAAGTTTATAAAAAAAAAATAGTCGTGGAGAGATATATGAAGAGGTACAAACAAGGTTGATAATTGACTTTCTAATTGAGATTCACAGAAAAGAGCTTAGGGCAATTACTACCTCCATTTGGGCTAGGCCCAAAAATCTAGGAATTTCTAATCAAAGGCAGCCAAACAAACTGTTATTATATTGCAAGAAAAGGCAGGCAATTTGCTATAAATAAATAAATAAAGCCTGACTCAGACATCTGAGGTACGATGAACCAAACCGAATATGGCAGTATGCCATGGCAACCAGCCACAAAAGCTACCAACAAGAATGACAGAAGACTGAAGATCTTGCTTCCAGAAAGTATGGAGGGCAAGTGGAGTTATGCAGTGATCTGCCAAGAATGTCATGGTCCTGTTTCTGCCAAGTGACAAGTTAACAAATATGTATATACAAAGTGGAGAATGATCTCTCTATTACAAGAGAATAAGAAACAGCTAAAAGAAAGCTTCTCTACTCTCCAGATAAGCAGGGAGTAGAATTCCTTTAAATAAGGAAATGCTTCAAAGAGAAAATAAAGAATATGAAAATTCTGACCAAAAGAGGGAAAACATAAACTATGTCAGGAGGCTGGAAGGCAGAAGACTGTGAATACAGCAGGAAGAGAAAACTGACCACTGAACATCTGGAACTGTGCAATAGATAGACGGCTTTTCCTATTGAGTGGGAACCCAATGAGGAAGAAACACGGTCCTATGCTCTAAAGCATAATGATGTCCAAGAACAACCAGAAGAGAAAGTCTCTGCTAAAGAGGACCGAAATGGCTATTGGTCAACAGGAAGGAAGGAAGGAAGGAAGGGAGGGAGCAAGGGAAGGAAAGGGGGAGGAAGAAGGGAAAGAGGGAAACAAGCATTCCTTAAGTACCTACTATGAGCCAAGCACTGTCCTAAGTACTAGACAAATACTATTTCATTTGACCTTCACAACTGCCTTGGGAGATGGATACTATTACTATCCCCTTTTGACAAATGAGGAGACCGAAGCAAACAGAGATCGGGGGCACGCAGCTAAGTATCTGAAGCTGAATTTTATCTCAGGTCTTCCTGACTCCAGGCCCAGTGCTCTATCTTAAACTGCATGACCTAGCCCCCTAAGGCACGTATCTGGAATGTGGAGAGATTCCTCAGACATGTCAAAGCTAATGGCCACAACCTACTCCTCTTGATTCATGTGGGGACAAACAGTACTAACAGTAGGTCTTATGAATCCTACGGAAGAAATTGAAGACTAGTTTAGAAAAACAAATGGTTGAAGTAGGGCCTTCAGAAGAGAGGCTAATTAGAGAAGTGAACAACTAATTAAGAAGATGGTTCCTAAGAATAGGATTTGGATTTCCGGGCTCTGGCTTAAAATATTGTAATGATGATTCTTGTCCAGGAAGAACATACTTAATGAGGTAAGAAATATATTTTCCTATCATCTTGTGATGCTGATTATGAGCCACAGGGCACTCATTGACTAAGACCTTTTTTAAGTCATTTATAAAAGATGGAAAAAGGGCAGAAATGAAGGATATATACAAAAGAGTAGCACAGTCTTATAAAAAATCAGATATGCTAAGGTTCAGAGAAAGCTAAGGCTAACAATGAATGCCAAGCACAACAAAAAAGGGGTGGGTTTTTTTTAGCGTTTTTGGAGACAGAAGGAAGAACAAATAAGGGATAGGTCTACTATGAAGAATGGATGGGACAATAGTAATGAATGACTTGGAGAAGGAAGAACATCAGAAGTCTTATTTTGACTCAGTTTTCCTTCTAAGGAAAATGGTCTTAGAACTGGGGAGGAGAATGTATATGGTGAACAGAGGGCTGACCCCCGGGTTAAGTGAGGAGATGGAAAGAAACTACTTATCTACCCTCAGCAGATGAGTTCACATCACCATGCCCAGAACAGCCTTACCACAGGTACAGAAAGCACAAGAATTCGTACTTCCTGTGATTCTGTCAGTGAACCTTGAAAGATTACAGAGAATTGGTGAAGCATCGCAAAACAGGGGATCAACAAATGTCCCAATTTCCAAAGGAAAACAGTGCAGTATCCAAACCGGTGAGGATGATTTTAAGTCCTGGCAAAATTCTAAAATGTTGTATTAAAAGGAAGAGCTTACGAGTATTTAGAAAAGTTCATTAACACTAACAGCTCACATAGTTTCACCAAGAAAAGGTCAAATCAGACTAGCTTTTTTTGATGGGGTTTTTAGACAAGGTCTGTCTACGCTCGTGACAGTCTCATGCTAATTGTCAGAGTGAGGATATTGAGTTATTAAAACTATGTAGTAGTAGTAGCTGATGCTTACATAGCGCTTACTATGTGCCAGGCACTGTGCTAAGCTCTTTAAAAATATTATTTCATTCTATCCTCATAGCAGCCCTAGGAGGTAGGTGATATTACTAGCCCCATTTTACAGATGAGGAAACTGAGGTAAATAGCTGTTAAGTGGCTTGCCTAGGGTGACACAGCTAGTGTGTGAAGCAGGATTTGAACTCAGGTTTTCATGACTCCAGGCCCAGTGCTCTATTCACCATTCCAACTAGTCAGAGCACAAGCTCTGATAGGTCCTATGAAGTTGGAATGTCTTCCTTTATGGACCAAGTACCATCCCAGACATTTCAAAGAGGCTCATCACCAGGTTGGCTGCAAAAGAATGAAATTTTTAGCCACCAGAATCTTTGAAGACCATCTTCTGAACTATGGAAAATAGTTGCAATATGAATTTATGAAAGCATCACTCACGACAGGGAAATGACGGATCCCTGAAGTATAAAAATACTATTGGGGGGGTATGTGTATGGGAACCACTAATATAAAAACTCCCCCCACTAATTTAGATCAGCATCTTAATGGTATTTATAGCCTTAGAGAAGTCTGACCTTAGAGTCAAGAAAGTCCAGATTTAAAATAGTCTGACACATACTAAGGGTCTGGTGCTGAGCGTTTAACATTTCAACGCCCCAGGTAACTCACTGAGACTAAAAGTACATAAGGGTATTAAAATGTTCCTACATAATCTCTCATTTATACAGCATTCTAAGGTTTTAAGGTGTTTTCTGTACAAACCTGTAAAGAGAAGTAGTGTAAACATTATTATCCCCATTTTATAAATGAGGAAATTCAGGCTCATACAGGTAGAGTGATTCACTCCAAGTCACACAACCAATAAGCAGTGAAGTCTGAACCTAAGTCCCAGGTCTGTGGTTGTTCGTTGTTCAGACGTGTCCAACTCTTCCTGTCCCCATTTGGGGTTTTCTTGGCAAAGATACTGGAGCAGTTTGACATTTCCTTCTCCAGTATAAATAACTAGGTCCTAGGCCTACTGACTCCAAGTCCATTAATCAATCCACTTCATTTAGTGGACTCTCCTCCCCTTTTAATACCTAGGAAAATCCAATCCATCCTTCAAGGCACAGATCAAATTTCACTTACTCGATGAAAGTATTCCTAATCACCCCAGAGGAAAGTGATCTTGCTTTCCTCTGAACTCTTTTAACATCCACAGTCTAAGTCATTCAAATATCAAGGATTTTTTTTTTATTTCAGTGCTATGGGAACTCTCTTAAACAGACCCTCTTTATAATTTAGAGTCAGAAGAGTTGCCTAATCATAGAACTACAGACTTAGAGTTGGAAAGGACCTTTGAGATAGACCATGTAGTGATACTCCTTCATGTTGTCAATGAGGATTGGAAAGGTGAAGTGGACCTATTTGCCCATGGTCATACTGCTTACAAGTACCTAAGCCTTCCTGCCTCCAAGTCCAGGACAGTTATCCTAACAGCTTGATGACTTATACAGCTTTGTTACAGATCTTCATTCTTTTCAAAAATGTCCCTTTTTTTAAAAACAGAAACTGTATAATACTCTACAATACAAAGTAATTATATAATTATAATAGAAAGTAAAATACAGTAACTGTATAATACAAAGTATGTTAATCTTAAAGAATCTGATGGTATAATCATTCATTCATTCAAACAAAAGTTTAAGTTCCTGGGGTGAGGGGAGAGTGAGCAGTACACTCCAGAAACGCGTGCTAGACAGAAAAGGAGGTAAACCCTTTCACTCAGGGAGTTTTATAGCCTAGTAAGCAAGAAACTTTGAAGGTAAAAATCATATCATATTTGCATTCTCAGCACCCAGCAGTGCCTTGCAGAGGTCTTCCAAAAGTATACGTGCTTCCAGAAATTACCGGCACATTCGTGCCGCGACATTAGTACAGAAAACATCTGAACAGCCATAGTACAGCCAACTAGACCAATATGCGCCTCTCCACCACTTCACAAGATAGGGCTTCAACTTCGAAAATGATCTGGAGACTTTGCTGTTTTTAACCTCTCCTTGGTATATGTCTAGCCGCGCGAGGGCAGTTTTAAGAAATGGACTGAGGGGTGACCTTTGTACCTGCTGCATTTGGGGAGGGAGGTATTGAGCTCGGGGCCAGAGCTCCTGGGCTGGAATTACTTTCCTTCTCCCCATGGTCTGTTTCACCTCTGTCAGTTTCCTTATCGGTACAAAGAGAGGGGAGGAGCCAATGAGATCAAAGGGCCCCTACAGCTCTTGGACTTAGCGGCCCAGGAAAGAGACGAGCAGAAGAGCGGGGGCGAGCACGTTAAACGCGAAGGGGAGGGGGAGTCACGTCCCTGAAGGACTAATTACGTGCGCGCCCCCGCACCCGAGTCCAGAGGCGAGTTAGCCCAGGTCGTCCTACGCTCTTCCCTAGGGCCCAAGGCCCGCGTCCCCGCTTCGCCCCGCACACCTTCTCTGTCAGCAGACGGGACTGGCGGAGCCGTTCCTCGGTGCTGAGTGCCCCTAGCCGCTGCTTCATCTCGGCCCGCAAGTTGCGCTTGGCTCCGTTTATTGCCGCCGCAGCCGCCATGTTGGAGTTTGGAGCAGCAGGCCCGCCCGCTGACCCCTCCAGCCTAACTGGGGAGAGGGAGACCCGAGCCTGACCTCGGAAGCGACCTCCCCCTGAGCAGGCCCCGCCCTCCTCTGTGCGCCTCCGGAAGCCGGGGGGCTACTTGGTGGAAGGTTTAGACACGCTCTGTCGGCGGGAGGAAGTGGGTGCACTAGGGCTGTAAGCTTCAGAGCTGGAGCGGAGTTAAGCAGGCCTCGAGTCCAAGAGGTTAGAGTCCAAGAGGTTAAGGGACTCGCCCGAGGTCAGGCAGGCCCGGGATTAGTGGTATTACAACACCTGTTTCTCTTTAAGCTGTAGAAGTCATGGACCCAAGATGAATGCCGCAGGGTAGGATGTGCTCCCCGAGTACCGAATGACTAGTCCGTGTTAAGTGTTATTTACAAATTAACCAGCCCATCCTCCCGAATGCCCTCTACCCTTCCTTATCCCTCATTTTAGGGAGAATAATAGCCATCTTGGGCAAGATGAGAATATTCCTAGGTGGTTCCATGAAGCGGGATGGTTGGTAATTGGGAAAGCTTTGCGCTGGGTGTTGAGACCTGAGTGCCAGAATAAGCACTGCCCCTGTTTGATCTTACACTAGTCATTTCCCTTTTCTCCTCAAAAGTAAAGGGGCCAGCTGCCTCCCACTGCCCCACAGGGTTTACATGTCATTAAGAACTAATAATAGCATCTATTTATGTAAAATTGTAAAGGCTCTTTCCTCATTATATTTAGCCTTTTAAGTTCTACCAAGTGCCTTTCCCATCAACAATCCTGAGGTAGTATAACCCATGAGGCGGGCAGTATAACCTTATTTTATAGATGAGAGGACTATTCCAACAAGCCTTCTTTAAGTGCCTTCTTTGTGCCAGACTCCATGCTGAGTGCTAGAGAGAGACAAAAGTAAGAAGCCAATGAGGACGAACACCCTGTACCCCGCTAGGTATAGGTAAAATACATGTAATTGGGGGTGGGGGAAAGGGGTCGCAAACAACTGGGACAATTAAGAAATGCCTTTTAGTAAGTGGCACTTGAGCTGAGCCTTGGAAAGAACTAGGAGATGGAATGTCAAGTACTGAAAAGGAGTAGGCCAGTGTGACTTGAATGTAAACTCTATACAAGAAGCACTTGGAAAATATATTGGAACCAAACTTTGATGACATTTAAATGCCAAAGGAGTTTGTATCTTGTCCTAAAGGGCAACAGGAAACCACTGAAACTTCTTGGATCACATGACAAGATCTATGCCATAGTAATTTAAATTTGACAGCTGGGTAGAGACTGAAGGGAGGACCAATCAGAAAGTTATTACATTAATCAAGATGAAAGGCAGTGAAGGCTAGAACTACAGCAGAAGTGGCCTGAGGAGAAAGGTCAGAAAGGAAAAACTGATTGGCAGCTGGGGAGAGGAAAGAGTTAAGGATTATTCCAAGGTTGCAAATCTGGTTAGAAATATGGTAATACCCTTGACAGAAATAAGAAAGTTGGAGATCTTGGCTGAATTTGTTGGGAGGAGGGGAGGGAATGGATTCCATTTTGGACATGTTGTGGTTGAGATGGCTAAGATATCCAGAGGGACCTATCCAGCGTATTATTGGTGCTATGGGACTGGATGTGGTGACAAGATAGATGAGGTCTGGATAGGTGAATTTGATGGACATCTGCATACAGAGCCCTGGGGTCCACTACACAAAATCTCAGAAAAAATTAGGAAACATATATGGTGTCACAACCAGTACCAAAACTGGGACTAAAATCTAGCTTCTTCTGACATATATAAGTGTGAGGCCTTGGGGCTAGTAAGACCTAGGCTTTGTTGCCTTGTAAGAGATTTTTTAAAAATATTTAGCAAAATGAAACACTACATCAGCCATATATGACAGTTTATGAAATATTTCACATCCCTAGACACATCTACACACACCCCTACCTCTTCAAAGAAATGAGGTACATTTTCTCATCTTTCCTCTGGGGCCCAACTTGAACATTATAATTATACATATTTCACATCCCTAGACACACACACACCCCTACCTCTTCAAAGAAGTGAGGTACATTTTCTCATCTTTTCTCTGGGGCCCAACTTGAACATTATAATTATACAACATTCAGTTTTGTTTTATTGTTCTTTCAATGTACTTTGTTAACAGTGATTGTGCGTACTGATTTCCTGGTTTTGCTTATTTCACTACGTAATTTTGTTTAAATCTTCTTGGTCCTTATGTATGGATTAGTGGCCTGAATTTGACATCACTGCTTCACACAAACTCTTTTAAGACTATTAGTTGCAGTCAAGGTGATGATCTGCATTGGTAGAAAGATTTTCCTCACAGGAGAGTTCCCTATGTCCATGAAATCTCTACCCCTATATTCACGTAACAAAATGTGTTTAGCAATTCCCCAATTGGTGCCAATAACTCTACTTGTACCCTTGAGCTTACCTCCTTTGAAAGGTTACCCTTTCATTTATTTCCCCTCATCCTTGATCACTTTGTATCTGCTGACTCCTTTTCCAAAGCCTACAAATATTTATAGGTCTTCTCCGTTCTTGTACATAATGTAGGCTCTCAATCCATAAAAAATCTTCATTTGACTCTGCTGTCCTGTATTTATAGATACTTCTTTTATAAACAACCTCTTAGAAAGGGCCTTCACCTCCCACTCCTCAGCCCTGGCAAACTGGCTTATGGCCTGACTGATCTTTTGAAACTGCTCTCTCAGTGGTTACCAACCTCTTAACTACTAGACTTTTCTCAGCCCCCATTGTACTCCTCTGTAGTGTTCGATGCTGTTGACCACCCCTTCCTCTTGGATATTCTGTGCTCCTTTAGCTTCCATGTCCCTGATCTCTCCTAGTTTGATCGCCATTTTGCCTCTGACTTTCTCAGTCTCCTTAGCTGTGTTGCCTGCAGGGCATGGCACTGACCACTAACAGTCCTTAAAGATTCTCCTACTGGGCTGGGACTGGCTCACTTACTTCAATTCCACCTATGCTGTCAGGTCGTGATGGCTAGCTAGGGTGACCATATTGCTGCACCTTATTTTCAGGGACCTAGGTATCTCTAGGGAGATACATATGTCTACTGTTCACAATTATAGCTCCAGAACCCCTACCAATATGCTTACCATTTAAACAAATTAGCCAAGATGATTAACTCTTAATCATAATCACAAAACATTTACTAATAGAAGACAAACCACTAATAATCATAACATGATAGCCTACCTGTAAACTTGGGTTGCATTATCCCACTAATACAGAAGTGTCTTTGGGAGATGGTGGGCACAAACTTAGAGAAAGCAGAAACCTAGCAACTCTGGATGGTAGGCTTTTATGTCTTTAGTCTTGGGAACAGCCTGATCTTTAAGTAATGGAAACATTCCACTCCTGACTGGGCCTATTTACTCTCCTCTTAGATGAAGCTGTTTCACTGCTACTTTCTGGCCACTGAAGTGGTGGTAAGCTCTTTTTGGTGTCCCCTCTCTAAAGCTGTAGGTAATACTAGAGAACAAGACACTATTTTCCTATTTAATTCTTTAGACATCAGAGGATTTTCCTTTCTCCAGCTCTAATCCTCACCTCTTTCCTCCAATCAGCTCAGCTCCCAGATTCAACTGCAGAACCTCTGCATCTCTGGTTAGCTTGACTCAGAGCAGCAGCTTCCAATGGTTTCGCTTTTATTTTAAAATTTCTGACATGTTTGTCCTTCCTGTGTCAAATCAGTGCCTACTCATGTGTTATGACCCACTTCTATATTAGGTTGAAAAATTGTGTTATATATGACAGAAATTTAGATTTTCAATCGATATACAATTAACTCTTGGTCCCCAAACAGTTTTTTAACTCAAAATTCCCCAGCAATACATTTCCAAGTCCTAAAAACAGTTACATGTAAGTTAGCTGCTGGGAAATAGTGACTCTGGGGATCTGCTTTCATTAGAACCCTCTCAGAACTGTGTCTCCAAGCACTGAGGGGCCGTTCTTCCAGGTCCTCTCCAAAAAGTTTATATTTCTCTGGATGGTAGGCTTTTATGTCTTTAGTCTTGGGAACAGCCTGAATTTTGCTTTACCTGCTTCTCTCTTCTCACCTAAATGTCCTTTATCTGCCCCCTTTGGTAAATAAAATGCCTACATAAGAAAGGGGCATTACCTTACAGCTGGATTATCCCTCTCCCACCTTTCTTTAAGATTTACAAAGCACTTTGTAAATATTTGATTTCCATAAAAAACCCTGTGAGGTACCTACTATAGGTATAATTACCCCCATTTTACAAATGTAAAAACAAAAGTTAAGAGACCAGTTCATGGTCATACAGCTAATGAGTGTTAAAGGCAGACTTGGTTGGACCTAATTCTTCTTGACTCCAAGTGTGGTTGTCTGCCAGGACTCTGTACTGGGGTTTCTTCTCTTTTTACATCATTCCTGTAGTACTCTCATCAACTTCTGCATGAATACATTCCATTCTTAGGTCTGCCTCTCAAAATTTGTGTTACTCTAGAAGATTCAGCTTAGGTGCCCACTTCCTACATGAGACTTTCTTTGAGCCCTCCAATTGATGCTGTTTCCTCTCTTCCCCAAATTACCTTTATCTTACCTGTGTTTGTACACGTATATCTCCCAGTCTATCATAAGCTCCTGACGTTGATTCTTGTCATTGTATTCCTAGCAACCAGCATAGTGCCATGTGCATAGTAGGAATGTAGTAAATGTTGGTCAAATTGAAGTAGTATGGAGTACAAGACCAGAAGCAGAGAAATTAGAAGACTATTGCAGTAGTTCAGTCCTGATATGATTAGGCAAAGGGGAAGTGGCAGGATGGATTCAGATGCTTTATGATGGAAAAATTAGGCCTTGGTAACCAACTGTTGAGAGGGAAAGTGGGAAATGGGATTGTCAAGGATCACTACAAGGTCATAGTTCTAGCAGTACAACGGAGAATGATCTGGAATCTATATTACATAAGAAACAGTTAAAAGAACTAGTTATGTTTAGCTTAAAGACGATGACAAAGGAGACATGATCTAATATCTTGTTTTGTTTTTATCTCCAATACCTAGTAATGTCTTACTCATAGTAGACATTTAATAAGAATTTTTAAAATTTAATTCAAATGTGATATCTGTATGCAGATAATTATAATAATATTTAGACATTTTAAGATTTACAAAGCACTTTGTAAATATTTGATTTCCATAAAAGACCCTGTGAGGTACCTACTGTAGGTATAATTACCCCCATTTTACAAATGTAAAAACAAAAGTTAAGAGGTTAAGAGACCAGTTCATGGTCATACAGCTAATGAGTGTTGAAGGCAGACTTGGTTGGACCTAATTCTTCTTGACTCCTTAGTTTAGCATTCAGTATACTTCACAATTTGAGAATAATCCCTATTGTTCCAAATGGCAAAAGCTGGGATAGAAGTTGAAGCTTCAAGGAAGTATGTTTCAGTTCAATATACAGAAAAACTTTTCTAACACTTAAAGCTATCCGACAGTGGAACAAGCTGCTTCACAAAATAATAAATTCCTATCACTGGACATGCACAAGCAGAAGCTAAATGATTGTGTAAGAAATGTTGTAGAAGGGACTATTTCATTGGCTGGGTATTTGTATTAAATGGTCCCTAAAATAGTTTCTAATGCCACTACTCTGATTCTCTTCAAAAAGAGTGAGAAATTAACTTCCAAATCCCAGTAAAGTGGAATCTATGGAATTAAGAGCTTACCTTTAAAGAATTAGTATAGAGCCTGTTGTATCAGGACCAGCCTCACTAAATTCCAGGAAACTTGTCACCAGAAGATTGACCACCAGAAGATGATATTTTTGGTGACAGAAACTCATAAAACTGTCTACTAAAGTGAGGAGGCTTTGCATCCCACACTAAAATTACTGACTTTTTGAAGTATTTATGTACAAGCCCCCCTCTTAATTTAACTTAAAAATTTATTAGGCACCTACTTAGTTTAAGGCATGGTCCTCAGTGAGACAGGAGAACAAAAGAACAGACCAATTCCTCAAGAAGTGTTAGTTCTGCAGGAAAGACAGGCACACAGTCAAGTAAATAGAGTATTTGCAAAATAATACAAAGTAATACTAAGAGGAGGGGCAGGAGGTGGAGCAAGAGTAGCAGTCTTGGAGTCAAGAAGACTCATCTTCCTGAGTTCAAATGTGACCTCAGACACTTACTAGCTGTATGATCCTGGCCAAGTCACTTAAACCCCAGTTTGCCTCAGTTTCCTCACCTGTAAAATGAGCTGGAGAAGGAAATGGCAAACCACTCTAGTATTTCTGCCAAGAAAACCCCAAATAGGGTCACAAACAGTGGTATATGACTGAAACAATTTTAAGAGGCAGAGAATGTTACCAACTGAGAGAGTCAGGAACAGCCTCTTCTAAGAAGTGGTACGCAGGTATGTCTTGAAGAAAATGAGAGACTCCAAGAGACAGCTTTGAGGAGGGAGTAAATTCTTTTAAACAAACTTCACCTACTTCCCAGCTGGTCTGAGCCGAGTCCTCATTTAACTCTATAGTAAGATTTGCGTCTGCTTCAACCTAAAGATACACAAATCAGGGTTAGTCTGATGATTATTTTAACATTACCTGAAGCTTCTAACCAAAATCAAAACTCCTTGAGGCTAGGGCCATGTGCTTGTTCATAGGAGAGGCTCAATAAAATGCAATGAGTAAATGTATTCAAGTATTATAAGTCAAGTAGATAGTAAGTGACCTATCAAATTAATTCAATGTGTCAACCATTTAAGTGTCAGTTTAAATTGTACTTAAATCAGAGCATTGTACTAAATACATGATGAGTACATCAAGTAAGTAGAAGGTGTTATGTTAGATTTAAGAGATCATAATTTGTTAATCATTGGCAGGATTAGGAAATGCTTCATGGCGGGGTTGGCGTTTGAACTGGCTTTTATGAGATAGGTAGCAATTTAACAGAGGAAACAAGAAAACATTATGAAGGAAGGCAGGAAAGAAGGAAGAAAACAAGTATTAAGCACCTACTATGTGTCAGGCACTGTGCAAAGTGCTTTACAGATATCTCACTTCATCTTCATGACAACCTTGGGAGGTAGATGCTGTTATTCTCTTCCTTTTATGATTGAGGAAACTGAGGCTGACAGAGGTTAAGTGAGTTGCCCAGCTTCACTCAGCAAGTAAGTATCTGATGGCAAATTTGAACCCAGGTCTTCCTGACTTCAAGCCCAACATCATATACCACTCTGCAACCTAGCTGCCTCTAAAGAGGCAGAAAAGCATGGGGGAGGAGAGTAGGTAGTTTGGAGGTGTAGTTTGACTAGATCTTCGAATAAATACATAGAGGAGAGTAGTACGAGCTAAGACTAGAATGATCGAATGGTACCAGACTGTGTAGGGTACTGGATTCTAGAGAAGAGTTGGACTTTATTTGGTAATCCTTAGAGAGTCATTGAAAATATTTGTAAATAACATAATCAAGGAAGATTGTAGCACAGTATAGTACAGTAGTAGATAAACAAAAACAGCGCATATCAATAAATGTTCCTTGAGAATGATGTTTGAGGCTTGAGGTGTTCTGTTAATTCAACATATTATTGAAGTGATAAGACAGAACTTGTATTTTGCTATGCTCCCCTACTAACTCAGAGCTTAAAGCTTCTACTCCAAGCAAAATAGGTTGAGTCCGAATTTATAGATATGCAGTCACAGTTTGTTAATAAAAATGTTGATTTTTTAAAAATTTTCATAGATTCCTCAAAGAACTGGTTATGTCCACAAAATTGCCTTAAAGAAGTAAATCTTAACTAGAGTTCTTGCGTTAGCCAGTGCTTTAGGATAGGCAGGTGTCACAATACAGGGTAATTCTTTTCAGTTGAAAAGGATTACTTCAGAAAGGAAAATATACTCCAGATCTTTGTTGAAATATCTGTGAAGTTTGGCCACACCATATTAGGTTCAAAGTTCTTTACGAAGCCATTTTCCTGTTAAAAAAAAAATGAATTCTTTGTTTTTAAACATTTCCAAAACAAGTGAGGACTAAGTTAATGATGTAAAGCATTAAAACTGTCATAAACCCATAAATAGTAAATTGTTGACCCAATTTCTTTTGCAAATACTAGAGGGCAGAAATTCTTAACCTTAGGTCCATGGACTTGAGGTCTACCTTGCCATTGCCTGCTAATCTCCACCAAGAACTCAACCCTCCAAATCTGAACCTCCAGGGAACCTACCCCCTAACCCTGATGGAGTTACTCTGTGTAGCATGGGGATTTACCAGGAAATAGAGCTGCCCAAGTCAATCTTCACTTCAAACTCTATATGTCTACCCAGATACCCAAGCTGTAATTAATCTCATCTAGCTATCAAACAGGACACCAGGGCCTAGCCCATGTACATATCTTGCTATCTGCCCTGCTATTTCATTACCACCACCTTTACCCTCTTATCCATATAACAATCAAATCAATATTACCATTGATAGTGGAAAGAGTAATATTCTATGCCCTATGGCTCCCCTCACTATGCCTGATCAACCAGGGGTTCTTAATCTTTTTCATGTCCTGGACCACTCTGGCAGTCTAATGAAGGCTCTGGACCCCTTCTAAGAGTAATATTTTTAAAGGCATAAAATAAAATACACAGAATTACAAAAGAAACCAATTATATTGAAATGTAGTTTGGGGTTTTTTTTCACAGACCTCAGGTTAAGTTCTAGAGGACAGGGATTGTTTTAATGTTTTCTCTATACTCCTGACACCTAACACAAATACTTATTGATTGATTAATTATAAAGACCTTACATCAACATGCTAATTTTATATATGAGGAAAGAGAGATTCGATGACTTGCCTAAGGTTACCCAGTAGGGGAACAGTGACTAGAACACAGGCCTTCTGGGTCCTAGATCTGTATACCTTCCATCTCAGATTTCTATATCAAATACAATGGTACATTTCTGAACAATAACTTTAAGGAAATAAAATTCAAGAAAATGAACATAATTGAATTTTTTTAGATGATTCACAAGGACTTTAGGATCCTGTAGTATCTCCAAGTTGCTTTTATGATCACTTGTTCTATTACTGGTAAAGTGACAATTAATAGAGATTTAAATTTGGCAAAAAGCTAGATAAACCAATTTTTACTATGTTTAATAATCCCTTTTTTTCTCTGTTTGCAAAGTAGATGAAAAGTGTCATAAGGACCCTGCCATATTCTAAACGCAGGGTGAGAAAACCTCCTCATTTTCCCATATGTAGCATATACACCCTGGATCCATGCTGTGTGGAGTAATGGAAAGACCAATTCAGCAAACATTTATATGCAAGACACTGTGTTTGGAGTCAGGAGAGACCAGAATTTGAATAACACCTATAAGACCAGTCATTTGATCCTGGGGGGAATCATTTATCCTTTCAGAGTCTCAATTCCGTTGTCTATAAAATGGAGATAACACCAATACTACCAATTTCATGGAGTTGTTGTTGAGAATCAAAGATAATACATAAATGTCAGCTATTATTATGATAATGAATTTGTCTCTTTTGCTCTGGGAAGTTATTATATCATCTCTTTAAAACAGAAAAATTTAGCTTCTAAAATAATGGTTATTTAAGCCACTCACTGTTCTATTATTAATTCCAAGAGAGATTTTTTAAAATGCTCAATTATATTGTGTATGCATATTATTTCTGGGAGTAATTATAATTGGCTCAGTTTAACTATATTGACCTCAGGCTAATGCAAAGTTTGAAATAAAATACTGTAGCTACTGCTCAAAGTAAATAAAATCATAGGTACTTTAAAAAGATATGGTCCTAGAACCCCCCAAAAACTGTTCTAAACTCCTAAGTTTCTAATAGCCTCACTAGCTGAGAGGTTTGTAGAAATCACTTAAACGGATCTATATGAAAAAAAATTTTTTAACGGTTCTGTGCTGGGACTATGCTATTCCAGAAACATCCGCATTTGCCATCAATTCTTAACATTTTTAACTTGGTATGTTAAAATTCAGAAGAACTTGAAGTTCAGATTTTTAAGTTTTCAGATTTTATTTTATACAGAGGTCTAATGAGCAAAGCAAATAAGCCATTCAACTTGAGGTCTTACATTTAGATAATGTCCATATCCAGAAGAGAGCAAACTTTATAGTTAGTGCTCTGTGTGTTTCCATTGAGTTAAATGTTTGCCTTCAAAGTATGCAGTGGTGATTATTTACAGAGAAACATGAAAGTTATTTTTTTCTTTAGATTTTTTTTATGACTCATTTGCATGTTGCAGTTTGATAAGGTATTTGCTATGCAGATTCCACCCCTCTCTGTCTATATTTGGTTTTGTAAAGGACTCTCATTTGGTATCACAGTTCTTTAGTCCACTGGTACTGTGCATCTTAGCACTTAAGTAAGATAGGAGGGAAGAAAAAATAAGAGAAGTTAAAGTGGAATCCTTCTAACCCATTGCTGTTACTCTATGACTGAGAAAAGAACAAAGAAAGCCGTGTGGAACAAAAAGGGGAGACCTTCATTCTACTGGTAAGAACTGTTTAAAGAAAGAAAGAATCTCCTTGATATTCACGATAACACAGTTCTAGGACTTTTCTTTTTATGTCCGGCTGAAGAAGAATACTGACTACCAGGTCCTGTAAAATCTCATTGAGTTTCAGCCCTTCCAAATGATAATAGGGATTGGAGGGGAAATAATAATAAATAACAGAGGGGAAGGAGAACAAGAGACAAAAAAATAAAGGAAAATTACTCCATTTGATGACGAAAGACATCCTAGTATTGATCAATATGCCTCTTTCCCTACCCATCAATTTTTTAAGTAGTCTTTCAAATATATTTATGTCTTTACTTGTATCATCTGTAGAAATAAAAAAAAATTAAGCTGTGGTCTCTTAGTGGGATTTAAAGAAGCTCAGAAACTGGAATAACTTTTAGAACCACTAGGGTAAGTACGCTCAAGTACCATATAACTTAAATTGACCTATTCTCTGACTCAAGGGGCAGATGGGAGAGGGAAGGGGGAAAACAACCGGCTTAGCAGTGCCACATTTTCCAGTTTTCTCCATTGAGCTCCCATTTATGAGAATGAAGAGCTTCTCCCATGCATGATTTCAGGGAGCATGAGAATCAAACTGACTACTCATTTTCTAAAAGTTCCAAAGAGTTATTATAGAAGTAGGTGACTAACTAATAAAGTCTGGATCAGGGGTGGGGAACGTGCGGCCCTCTAGGTTCTCAAGTGGGACCCTTTGAATGCAGTCAAAGGGCCGCACTTAAGGAACTAGATGGTTTGTTCCATGAAGTTTGGATTCAGTCAAAGGGCTGCCCTTGAGGACCCAGAGGGCCACATGTGGCCTCCAGGCCACAGGTTCCCCACCCCGGGTCTGGCTCATTATATGAGGCAACTTAAAGCACATGACCAAAGGACAATGAGTTGCCTAGGGGGCTCATGTACATTCTTAAACTCTAGCCGACCTCTCTTCATCAAAGGATCATAGATTTAGAACAAAAAGGGATGAATGGGCCTGTGGTACAACCTCTTGATATGAGTACAAGAAGGCCAAGAGGGTATTAATGAGTTGCCCTAAATGAAAATTGTAAGTAGAGCAAGTATAATTTGAATCGAGGTCCTCAGGTCCAACTCCTACATTCTTTCCACTGCACTACCGTGTCTCAGATCATCTGGACAAAAGAATAATTAGCACTTAATTGTGACACTTTCACTCCACACTTCTTGCCACATAGGCATCTATGGATAAATTCTCTCAGAAGCTAACAGGTTAGTTTCTGAGTAGTCCTACCAACTGATGAAATATCTATAATACAAAACCTAAAAGGAGAGAGGGAGTAAAAGATGGCTTTCACTTGACTTCCAAATATAGTAATCTTTAATAACTTGGGATACAGGTATAATAGAAATCTCCAAATGGCATTTAAAAGCAGTTTTAAATATAATCACATATGTTACACATTTCTTGAAAGGGCAGCTAGGTGGCCTAGTGGATAGAATGCTGGGCCTAGAGTCAGGAAGACCTGAATTCAAATCTGGCCTTCTTACTAGCTGTGTGACCCTGGGCAAGTCATTTAACCCTGTCTGCCTCAGTTTCCAAACCTGTAAAAAGAAATGGCAAACCACTCCAGTATCTTTGCCAAGAAAACCCCAAATGGAGTCACAAAGAGTCAGACATAACTGAAAATGACTGAACAACAACAAACACAATGGAATCTATGGCTTTTCAGAAAAGTAGATGAGGTGAGCTCTCACCTATGGCTAACAAAATTCAAATTCTTATGAACTATGAGAATAAAAGTCAGTTGGCCTTTATCATTTATTGATTGTGTCTAGTATACACAAAAGCTTCTTCAAGGTTTTTTTTGCGTGTATATGTAGATATAGATATCTGAGATAGGCAAAGCTTCATTGTTACCACTTTGCAGAATTTTCTTGATTACGCATAAATGTAATAGCAATTGACTAGATATGTCATGCCTATAACTCATCTAATGACCTCCTATAGGTTGCTTGTGATTATGAGAAGGAATTTCTTATCAATCAAGATAAATAATTCCATAGGGTAGAAATACAAGTGGCTTCTGAATATGTTTAAAATGCAAAATTGTTATAAATTAGTAAAAAAAAAAATCTAATGATTGACTTTTAAAAATAAAAATAGAGGTGCTATGTGTGAGGAGAGAACATTAATAATCTTATAACTACATGTGACAATGTCATGATCTAACAGACTCAAACTAAGCCAAAAGACCTTTTAACTAACTAAGCCAAAGAACCTCTTTGTTATGGGTTGACTAATTATTAAACTCTGGGCCAATCAATTTCTCTGTTCTTCTACACTAAATGGGGAGATAATATGGTTTCCCTTTGCCACTTCACAGAGATATTTCGGAGAGAAATTAGGTGTTGTATGAGGTATAATTTTAAGTATAATTGAAGGTATCTTAATTAACAAAAAAGATAATAGTAGCCCTCTCACTAAAGAAGGAAAAAATGTGAGTTTAGATTACTTGTTGGTGTGGAAATCATATCAATTCTTCTTCAGTGTAGTGGCCAGCACAGTGCCTGGCACATCTAAGTCTTTTAAGAAATATTAACAGATGATATGAATCACAATTTTACCAAGGTCTCAGAAGTTCGTAAAACAAGGTCTCACTGACAGGTAGGTTTCTACATCATGTTCATTTTATACCAGACAGGGTAATGCATACATTTTTACCAACAAAGACTATTACTAGAGAGTACAGTTTAATTATTTGTAAAATATGGAAACTGACTGAAAAAATATTCCTGAGCTGTGAATTTGCAGAAATCTATGTCTCAAATAAATATCAGAAATGTCTAAAATAATTGCTAATTGAGATACATCCAACATGTTCTGTGTTCTGCATGATCAGAGCAACTGTAACATATTACCCACCCTACTTTAATAATGTCCTGCCATGAGGTAGATATGTTCCCTACATGTTAAGCAGGTCATGATCTTTAAGATACAAGGACCAACATGTTCCACCATTCTTACACCCTTTCTGAAGGAAGCCAAACAACATACATTGTATCAATTTTTTACTAAAACTGCCTTCTCCTGAACTGATTTTCTGGTTTATTTGGTCTGCTGGCTTTCTGCTATATTTCTTCAAGCCAGCCCATCTGCATGGGCTACATTGCTTTTCAAATTCCAACCAAGTTTGTATCTAAGTATCTGCTTCTGCCTTCTCTCTTTCTAGGCATTTATGGTACCCTCTCTCCCTCTCTCTTCATTGGATTCCTGAGCTACCCCAACATCCCTTGGTATTCACTCTTTGCCCTTCCTACCCCCTGCACTATGTAATAATAATCAGTACTTAATTTTTAGGATGCATATGACAGTTAATTTTTTTTAGGTCACTGAAGCATCGGTCTTGTCTTTTAATATTATTACAAATAAAATATGTGTTCGCTGAAACAATCCCTCTCCAGCATTACAATAATGTGATTCTATGAAACTGTACCAGAAAGTTTTAATGAAGATCTAGACTTGCAAAATAGGCCATCTAGGAAAGACTGTGCTGAACAGATAGAATCATTAGGTAGATTAAAGTATTAGTAAGGAAACTGTCATTTTCTATTTTAGCAAAAAAGAGTTTTGAGGAACAATTCTATAAAACATACCCATCCTCCGTTTTGTCTTATCCACTCTGCTATGTTGTTCATTATGAACTCAGCAATAAAATAAGAAATTTCTTCACGAGTGCCCATAGTCAGTGGAGCTCTATGTCTCAGAAGCTTCTTGACGAGAATTCCCCCAAAAGCAAATATGGTGACAATACGTCCCCAGTTAATGATGCCATCCTCAAATTCCTTTTCCATAACACTATTGAAAATTCTTCTGGCAGAATCTACAGAAACAATTTCCAAAGTGCTCAAGCATATTTCCATATCCTTTTCAACTTCTTCTTGGACAGAGAAAGCAACCTTTTGCAGTATTTGAGATGTCTTATTTAAACGTGATCCCAGTTGTGGCATCTGTTGAACATGCTTCAAGTAGTCCTCGGCTAACATGTGAATATAATGGAATTCATAATCAGCCATATCAAACAAGAGAGCCAAGTTTGGGGTTTTAACACTTTGAAGCTGTTGATACAATTTGAAGAAAGAGCTCACTGCTCAGGAAATATAAAACATCAAAATGTGGGGGCAGGTGGAATTTTTGTTTGCATCACAGAGGGCCTTTAAATGTGCCTAGTTTTCCTGTGTAGGCTGTAAATGAAAGTTCAAAATGCAGAAGAAAGTCTCAAAGAAAGGTCATACTTCCTTCTATTATAAATGACTGATTAGTCTTTAAAAGCCATAAGCTGTGGGGGGGCAAGGGGAAAGCCTACAAAGGACATGATAATATTCATTTCCTTTTGGAAACAGGCCCAGAAAATGGGCACTGATCATAGATTCATGCCAAGAAATTTAAGTATTCTGTCTGTCCTCGAGCAGTTCAGTAACTTCACATTTTGACATTCAAATAAAGGCTGCTGTTTTAGAGAATGTGATACAAAAGGAAGGGAAAGATGTCTTCTTTCGTCTTCAATGCCAAGATACTCTAGAATTCCCTCTGGTCACAGAAAATTTCTCCCACAGAAACAAACAAAATTCTCAATTTGCAATTCTCATTCATTCAGCTCTTGATTAATTCAGAAGAAAATTAGGATCATAGATTTTGTGTAGTGGAAGGCACCTTTAAGGTCATCTAGTCCAGTTCCCCCAATTCTAGTTTATAATTAGTCAGGTTCAGGAGCAACTCTTATAAACTGGTATGGGAGACATGAACTGAAATTAATGGTTAAACTGAAATAGGACACTTACAAGTATCACATTTTATGGAGAAAGAGAGCAGTGGAGTCTTATCTCTACTACTGTGTGACCTGGGGGGACAAGTCATTTAGCCCCCTAGGCCTCAGGTCCAACATCTTTAAAAAGGGAACATGGATTTTGCTCCACCTACTGGACAGGGCTGTTGTGTAAATATGCTACAGCATTCCATGTAAATGAGTTTCTATTACCAGTGGCCTTACCATGTACAGAGTGGGGCTGGGGTTGGGTAGGGAACTATCAACCCTTAGAGCTTAGTTAGTAAGCTTAGTTGTCCTGTGTGAAACATATGAAATAGTGAAGTTTCCACACAGTTGGAATCATGGAACCACGACCTTGTGACAGACAGGAACTGTTCACGTAAGATAAGGGTCCCAACCAATCAGCAGTGAGTGGAAGGGGGCTCAGAAACCACAAACCCAGGGGCCCTAGGCCAACTGGCTCAAACCAGCAGGGGTTAATCCCAGTTCAGTGATTTCTTGTTACTGAGAATGCTTAATAAACTTCATGCATATTACCTCCCATGTCCCACATAGAATTAGGGCCTCATTAAGTGAACATGTGTTGCATGACCAGGGAAGGAGAACATATCAAGGAGATACATGGGGTGGGCACATAAAGAAGATTGTAACCCCAAAGGATTGGGACCAATCCCAATCTGGAAGGGAGGAGCTAGGATTATTAACCCTATAAATATTGCTCTTGCTCCTCTCAGGGAGATGTTCTTGCTTCTCCCGAGAATCTAATAGGATGCACTTCAACCTCTTTAATACACAGCGTTTTGACACCAGTTTTTGGAATTGAGTCTGGGGTCTTCTCTATAATACCCTGTTATTGAGCGAGCCTGGAATTCCAGTAGGATTGTCCTAGCAGTTGGACTACACAGCTTCTCTCCTTTTATCTCCTCTTCTCTCTTGCCCTCCAGCCCCCTCCCTTCTACTCTCTTCTGTCCTCTCCCTCTGTCCACATAGGGTATCATGCCCTTACCTGCAAGTGCTCTGCCCACACGAATGTAAATTTTGATCTCCAAACCCTCCCAAGGTATTTTGGGGTTTACCAGCTAGATTTCTTCTTCCTTACCCTTAAATGCAAACCACTCTGGCTGTCACAGATTAACCAACCATAAGTCCCAGCCCAAGCCCAATTGAT